>NW_028277676.1:0-20443 GCF_059751315.1 Micrasema longulum
TGTAAGTTTAATGACAAAAAATATTACAAACATATTAACGAAAAAGTATTTAAAAGTTATATATCAAATATTTTTTGGGTAAACATTCAAAGCACTTGTGGAATTCATTTATTTTTTTATTCATTTGTCCTTTTCTTATCACGAAATTGGTATTCTTAATTTTTGTGGTAATTTATAATACAGTGAAGTGAATACCCACTGACTAAACTGAAAAAAATATCAATTCCTGCCTCAATAAAGGGTAACATTGTCTGGTAGGTAATAAGAAAATAAAAGGTTTTGTATTAACAAATAATTAAATTTTTAATACTAAATAAAAATAGCATTTCTTGTTATGTCAACCTTAAGGTTAATTGTTCAAAGTGTTAATGGCAACCAATATTGAAAAATAATCATTTGTAAATATTCAATCAAGAAAGTGCTAATACAGATTTCCGGATTTTTTTCAAAATTATGTATGGAATTGTTTGTTTACCTGTGATACTAAACGCCTCACAAATAAACAATATTTTAATTTAAATTTATCCAAATTATTGTAGACATGAATTGGATGAAAGAATTTAGGAAATATAGATGTTTAAAGATAAACAGAATGGAGCGTGTTACACAGTGTAAAAGGTGGTCAATTAAACCGTCCAATGACAGGTCAAACGCTGTATAAATTCCTAGGCTTCTATAAAATATTCTAAATCTCCGTTATCATGTATTAAGTGCACTTATTTTATTTATAAATAATAAATAAACAGATGTTCAAAAATAAACAGAATAGTTTGTGGGAAACACAGTGAGAAAAATGGCTAATTAAACCATCCAATGACAGGTCATAAGCCGTATAAATTTCTAGACTTCTATAAAATATTCTTAATCTTCATTGTAATGTTTTAAGTAAATTTATTTTATTTATTTGAACTGTTTAAAAGCTTTGCATTGCAACGATTTAGCAAATTTATAGTTGGTTCGTTATTGCATTGTTTTTTTGTTTTATTTAAACGTTGGGCTTTATGATATTTAAATTATCAATTCGAGAAAAATGTTTATTGATACTGCCGCAGACGAGTTCAAACGAAAAGCGTTGCCCTTAACCTCAACCGACCTTCACGAAACGTTCATTTTTCCATAATCTTATCTTTAAAAACGATTGATATAACCAAAGCCTTTTTCAAAAATAACGTTTTTATGTTGGTACAATAATCATAATAAGCTGACAGTCAACTTGAGAAATATAAACTTGGGTATGATTAGCAATAATTAAAATTTCATAGAACCACTATCTATTAATTATTTTGGATAACTTATTTAGTACCATTTTTATAATATTAATATGCAATTCTGTTTATTATTACAAAAAATTTAAAATAAACATACCGGCCGCGTGATACCCGATAGAAAAAAGCCTATTTCACACATATAATCTTAATCTAAACGGTCCGGTAAAATTATAATGGATTTGACATTTATTAGATTCGTCAGTACCTATTTAAACAATATTTTTTTTATATAAAACTACATAGTAATTGACTTTAATAAAAATATCAATACAAACGCCTTGGTTAAAACAAGTATATTATTTTTAAAAAGGAGAAATAACAGCGTTCCTATAAATTATCCAAACATTTCAATTTTGGTGACCATTTTCAACGTTGTAAATAACTCACTATTAGATAATGGAAATCAAGTCGGGGCAGAGTGGGATTCGAACCTCAGACCTCTGATTCGTGAATCCGCAACACTAGCCACGGGACCACAACCCGGTTCAAATAATATAGTAAAACCTAACAAATGAGATTTTAACAATTTTATCAAAATCATTATTTAAATTAAGCGAGTACTCTCAGATAAAAATCCTGCAAAAGGAAATCGACTAGAGATTAGTCTGTCTTATTGTGTGGTGGTTATTGCGTTTGCCAGGAATTAAATAAATAAATAATTGTAAAATAATTCATATCGATCCACCGTATTATATTTTATCGTGCCGTATAGATTTTTGCCGTAATGTGAAATGGGCCAATCATGCGATATCACGCAGTGGGTTCGTAGTTTGCAAGTGCACAGTGGTCCAATATCCGTGAATGTACAATTTCAAACTTTGTTGACTTCACAGGTTGTATATAAATTTTGTTATGTGATCGGGTACTGTACTGGTGGATGTCTCTATTGAAGGCGGGTTCAATGTTGTTGTGCATTGAGGCGAAACTTGTCTTAAGGATAGTACTAGTGATCTCGTAATAGGGAAACTCAAGAGGAATGATTTTTGTTTCAAAATAAATATCCTAAATGTATATTGTATCGGATTCAAATGGCAAAAAAACTAAACCTCTTTGGGTCTTGATTTCAGAAAGGGCATTACATTAATACGTGTTTTAATTATTTATTCAACTGTTTTTTTACGATGCACATAGGTTTTTCAGTTTTCTGTCCCATCTAACTAAGAATTTCTTGTAATTAAGCAGGATCATATAAAACACATATTTATGTTTTTTCAATCAAAATGAAAACGCATAATGTAAAAAAAATTAAAAACTGAATATAAATTGCGAAAAATAATAATAATAATTAATATTATCACATAAAAACCAAGAATAATTCAATTCAATAAAAATTACAAAATACAAAAAAAAGTATGAAAAATAACGAGACGTAATTAAAATTAAAACAAACGAAATATCGTCGCTATTCTGATAAAACCCCTTCTAATGAAAACATTTGAGAAAATAAGTAAAAATTCGGTCAAATATATTTTATTAGGCCCACTTGAAATGTCCGCCTTGTAGCGCAATGGTCAGCGCGTTTTTCTACCATGCAAGAGGTCTCGGGTTTAATTCCTGACATGAAATGTATATTTAAAAATGTGTATGTAATACACTGAATTATTTCATAGTCCCTTGACTGGCTCCTGAATCATAAGACTAATCATCCCACCTTCATGTAATAAAATTGATCAAGGTACTTTGCAATTGGTTAACCAATTCAGTGCCCCATGCACCATTAGGTGCGGAAAGAGAATAATTAATAAATGATAACTATTTTCTTTATGTACACTGGTGAAAACCATTCCACTTACCAAATATTTTTTTTTCGTAATTTAATTTAATTTAATTTAAGTATCGAAAAATTCAATGGAACGATGGAGGTTTCAAGATCGAAAATATAAGTAAGGAAGACCGAAAAAGATTTTTGTTTATTCAAATAGATTTTTCTCAAAATAGGCAATTATGCATTTAGAGGGTTTTATCCGTATACCGACGATATGTCAAAAAAACAATAATTCACAGGATATTAAAATATTAGATTTATATATCTACCAATTTACCATTTTCTCATATCATGCATTCCAAAGACAGACGTATTTATATCAGGGTCTAAAATGTTAAAAACCTGGGGTCGAATACCGCGATAAACCTTTGAAAATAGGCAGTTCTGCTTAGAGATACCATAAAGTTAACGCTTGTTGCATTGCATGAAAATAAAAAATGTTACTAATGATTCGCGATGTTTAATTCATTTTCAAGAACACTACTTCAGTTCCAGGAGAGCACTCCTCTGGTGATATAAAACTAATATTACTATAAGTACTCTGCTTTAGATTCCATCACTGATTGATAAGTTTGTTTTTTGTACAGATTTTATAATGACACCGTGAAAAATATTATGTATTTACTAATATAATATTATTCACAATGTCATTATAGAATCTATACAAAAAACAAACTAATTTATCAGTGATGGAACCTTAAGCAGGGTGGTTGTTTGATTTATCTAAGGTGTTAGCATATATCGATGGGAGAAGTGCTCTCCCGAAACTGTGGAAGCGTTCTTGAAAAATAATAAAAATTGTGTAACACTAATAACAAAGTTTTATTAATATTCAAAGCATTTACTTTGTGGTCTAACATTTTACTAAATGATATTAAATATTTGTAAACAACCACTTACCGACTTTTCTATGTCTACCGGTTTTGAGACGTACCCTTCTCTTTGTCAGGACACCAATTAAACCAACATGCAAAACCCACTGTACACCTTCACCATAGTTGTTGCACAAAAATATAAAACCAACACGACATGCATTTTAATAAGTACATGCACTGATTAGGACAAACATGCACTGATTAAATGATGAAAATATTACCTTGTTTGAGAATCAATTAAAAAAGTAGAGGGGGTGGAGGGAGGTGATAAGCTTAATAGGTTTTATAGGTTGACCATTGTATGACCATTATAGTGGACCATCGTATAAATGACTATATTGGAAGTTTGTTTGATCAAAGAAACATTATTTTTTAAAGCTTTCCTAATGTGAAATATTTCCATATTATTTACTTTTAACCCTTTATTATTTGTTTGTAAGATTTTAACTACAGTATTTTTATTAAAATCATGATTTAAATTTTTAATTCGATTAGGTCTCGAAACCAGTAGACATAGAAAAGTCGGTAAGTGGTTATTTACAAATATTCAATAACATTGAACACAGTTTTATTGTCATAATAATTTATAATGAGGTGCTACGAAGTGAATGCCGATTCAATCAGTAATATTTTAATGTGTTGTGTGGTTGTATATTTCATTCAAAACTGCCGCCACCGGTTAGAACTGCCCCAACATAAATCTTTCTGATACTAGATATATAGAAGATTTTCGTACTCAAATAAAGTATCTGACATTTTTAACATTATTTTATATGTAATACAATTTTATTATAAACCTAACAAGCAGAAAACAAGTCCAAAATTATTTAGGTTATGTCATGGGATGTTAAGAATTAGAAAATGAATAAAATTGACATAAATACTCTTGTAATGCAAAAAAACTCAGTTGATTTTTAATGTTTTTGTCACATTTATCAAATCTCATATTGTTAATAATAAAAAAAATAAAAAACCAAATGTGTTATGTAATTTGCTATTAAATTAAATATTTTGTGAATTAACTGGTCCTAAATTTGCCACTTAAATTAAGTTTTGTTAAGTATTTCCCTTTGAAAAATATTTTGTCACGTCAAATACAGATATCGTAAGATCTTTTGGGTTTATTTTGATTGAAATTTAAGGGTGGATTTCCATATAACAATGCCTTGAATTCGAATTTAAGGTACATTTAATAGGAGAAATTCCAAAAATCATTTATTGAAGCTTCAGAAGCTAAATGTTTTTAAAATATCGTTTGCTTGTTTCACATTAAAAGCAATCAAATTAATTTGTCTAAAAATAAAGTAAAAGTTTCTTCTTTGAGGATTTTATATTAAAATACAATATTTTTTTATTTGTTATTAAAAAATAAGTTATATTGTTTCATAAAAAACTGAAAAATCAATCGTATTTTTTTTATAGTAAATCAAACTATTTTCAATTCACCAAGCACGAATTTATATCACTTCGGGGTCACCACGCTAGTATTTTATTGGTTGTTGAGGGCTGACGCTTCCTTTTTATTTATTTTTTATACATGAGTTGCTTTATTATTTACCTTGCTTATAATATACATGGTTTTTATTTCAAAAGTGGATTTTTCTGCAATTAAATTTCTTTAAATTTATCTAAACTGCTGGGATCAGGAGGGATATACTAATGCGGGCCAATCAGAAACTTCTTAGCATTTGCTCATGTGGAGATAAAACCACTTAAAACTCTTCAGGAGAAGCCGGCCTATTGACAGTTGTCAACCGGCCTTCCGTTCCACTAGAAGAGTGTTCGGCATTTTGTTCCCTACTTTGGTTTATTTTACCAATTGCCTGCACTATATTTATCATGTATGATACTACCTCTCGTGTGAGTTCTTTATAACCCATCACCGATGGGATGTCGCAAAGATTTTCACACAGGCTTCTGCATCGCGCCTCCAGCTGTTGTCTTTGAAAGCTGGAAAAGGGGCAATCATTGGGGGTTGGAGCTTCTACCCCAGTTATAGATTGACAGAATAAACGATGTTGATGTTTAACGCGTATTTATACAAAATACGGAACTCAAGAGTAACGGCGATAATAACTGCGTAATTTTTTTTTACCCATGCTGGAACTGACTGACTGAGCTGACTAACAGGACTGGACTACATGTTGAAACTAATGTTCCTAAACCATGTGGTCCATTTATTAGTCGTGTTGTCTTGTCTCTACGTCTCCATGGCAGGAATGATGTCTTCAAGTGTGTAAAGCGTATTTATTGCATGTTAAATCAGATACGCAACGCAAGAGTAACGGCGCAAGAGTAATAACAGACTGTATTTTTGGATCACATGCTGAAACTGACTGACTGAGCTGGCTAACTGTAATGGACTCCATGTTGAAACTGATGTTACCACGTCCTGTTATTCTTTTATTGGTCGTGTTATCTTTTTATTTAGTTCTCCATGGCAGGTATAAAGTTGATAACGTCTTCGAGAACGTTGCATCTAATATGTTATCCGATTTCGTTATAAGGGTAACGTCCTGTGTATAATACTGTTGGTCTTGCAGAATATGGTGTATTGTATTCAATAGAAAATAAATAAAACTAATATTAAATCCGTGTGTGACGTAAAAATACTAAGTGTTTTATTTATAATATTTTATGATTCAACATATTATTCCATAAAGTATTCGATTTCATTCACTTCACTTTCTGTTCTCATATCAGGTCCAAAACAAATATTACTCTGAAGTATTCACATTCAACTCAACATAGAACCAAACTAATCATAGTTTTATCCGTAATAGAAAAAAATATATTTAAACCATTCAATAAGTTGTTTTGTGTTTAATAATTTATCCCAAATTAAATTCATTGCGTGTCCTGTTACAGTGTATAAAATATAAATCCTTTTTACAGTGCAATTAACCGGTGAACAACGTTTTAATTCATTATAATTTGATTGTGGGTAGAGAACAAAATGTCAAATAAATGCATCGTGTGCCCCGAGCTAATTACTGCAAAGAACTCATTTACGTGCTCCGAGTGTAAAGGGTCACTCCATTACAAGTGTGGCGGTTTACCTGAGCGACCATCGAAACGCCTCACTGCCGACAAACGCCGGGTGCTGAAATGCACTCTATGCATCCATTTTTTTTAAGACACAACAGATAATGCGGTAAAACTAGGGATTACAAACCAAGAGTTTGCAAGCCAGATTCTCCACGATAAATCCACTTTAGGTGAATCCATATCCAGATCCGTGTCTCTAGATATGATTATAAGAGAAACCCTTGATACTTAGCGTCAGCTGGTGGGTCTTTCTACTCTAATAGATGATGTTAAATTTATTAAACGCGAATTAGTGGATCTAAGAGCATCCTGCGAATTTAACTACAGCGAACTAAATGACTGCCCCACAAGAATCACGTCTGTGGAAAATAAATTTCTTGATATAGATGAAATCGAGGTAGCAGTCAAAAACTTCCAAGACGAGGTGAATCGATTTAAGACCGAGATGGCAGTCAAAGATTAATGGTCCTTACTCGATAATATTGAAATTAAAGGTGTGCCATTTAAGAAGAATGAAAATTTATTCACGATATTAGAGAGCATCAGTCGACATGTGAACTTCAGTTTTCCCAAATCACAAATAAACTATATATCACGGGTGCCCGTTCACAACTCTAAAGATAAATCAATATTAGTGAGTTTTAATAATCGATATATAAAGGAACACTTTACATCAAACGCTCGCGCTATCGAAAACCTATCAGCTAACGACATAGGCTTCCACACAACTAATCGAATATATATAAATGACCATTTGATTCCGTTGACCAAGAAACTCCTTACGTTGGCCAAATCCAAGTTGAAGGACAAGAAGGGATATAAATATATTTGGGTGAAATATGGCAAAATTCATGCAAGATTGAATGACCCACAAGTGTCCACATTATAAACACTGAGACCGATTTAAACAAGTTTATTTAATACGTTTATTATTATTTATTTCACTCGCATTTACTGAGATTTCTATATTTATTTTTTTATGTACTCGTATTTACTACCAACGAATGTTTTTAATGGGTTGGTAACCCCTTTTTCCGAAAGCAAACGCTCGCTTTATCATATTATTATATACTCATATGCTTACTTACAATTCAACATTATTTATCTACGACAAATGTCTCTCCATCTTTATATATCTTTTATTCTTATTTGCGAAATTATTTGCATATGATTACATAATGACGTGCTGCGTTTGTTTTCGAAATAATTTGTAGTATTTTTTTTTCAATTTTTTTATTTTCTTTTGGATTAAGGTAATTGTTTATTTTATGTTTGAGAATATTTGTGAACATACTGTGGTGCTATTTGTAAAAACCTGTAATTGGCTTATTTTTTATTTATTTTGATTTTTATATATAATAACTGTAGCTGTTGGTTATCCGAATAAAAAAAAAAAAAAAAAAAAGTTATCTAGCAATTTTTTTTAGGCAAAGTCGCACATCATAATAAACAAAAGGTACTATATATACAGCTACATGCATGTTTTGACATTATTACTACTTTTAAATAATACTATTTTTAACGAAAAAGGAGAGAACTTTCTCGGAACTGTTAAACTTACCTACGTGTATGTTGCAAACCCAACGATTGGGCCTGATTACGTGCTGCAAACCAGTTTATTTATGAAATAATCCAACATGACTTTGTCAAAAACATCAAATTTAATATTCAACTTTATTTCATTAAAAAAATAAATTTAAAAAAACTTCTACTTTTTTTTACAGTGGAGTATTACAGATTGTCGCTTGAGAAAAATCACATTATATTTTTGTGTTCTTGCCGAGAATCAAACCTGAAACCTTCCGTGCGTGAACCAATTGTCTTGTTGCCACTACACCAAAGGAGCTGCTTTTACAATAACACTTAACACTGCATTTCTAAAAAAAAAAGACGTCTGTTTTTCCCAATCGTCGGTGGAATCACGAACAGACAAGAGCGGATAAACTCAAACAAATACTTATTTTCCTGGAAAGAACGGTAAATCATGATGACTGTTTGCAATTTCACCTTTATTGTGGTAATATTTTTTTGAGCGTCACATTACAAGAGCCTTATGTTCTTTATAACTAAAAGCTGCCTTTGTTTGGCATCCCACCATTTTTTCTGCCTTTGAATTTACAAGTCGAAAATGTCGAGGGAATTACTTATAACAAAAAACTTATTTTTCTTTTGAATGAAACATTACGTACATTTAATTCGAATATATGCATTCATAAAAAACGATTTAATATAGCCAGTATGTTTTCAACGACATTATATTTTAAATTTTGTTAAATTTAAAACATTACTCTATGTCCAACACAGTTTTCTGGGGAAAATGACACGGTTTCTCGGATTGCAAAGGGGTAATTATTTCCATATTAAAATAGAGCAATCTCTCAATCTGTTTCAATTGGAGAAACATCAAACGCATGGACCTTGGATAATTTTTCAAAGTACTTACTACTCTAAGTCTTATCCTATATCTGTTGCAATAAATTTATTTTCGTGTTCCCAACCGTATCACCAGAAGTGAAAATCTTCCATTTATAAAATTTTCTTGTTCGTGCAACTTTTGTTTTTATGGTGTAATGTTCAAAATGTGTTGATTAGTTAATTTATAATTTTTTGGGATACATATTCCGGCTTTTCGTAGATCTCTTCGCCATTAATACAGTGTGGGATGAAAATGGATTGGCATCGATTAGCTGGAAGTCTCATATGTTGATCGTGTTATTGAATATGTTTATTTTTTATACATTTTTATGGCTGTATTATGTATTTTTGTATTACTTAATTTAGTACTAAAACATTTAAGTTTGTAATGAAAATTCTTGATGGAAGTTCATTGTAATTTATTATAGAAATAACAGACGAGTGATACTTTATTCCACACTTTTGGAATATCCAGTGACCGGTTTCACCGCTTTGGCGACATCAACGAGACTGGTATCTTTATTTAGAAGTTCAATGTATTTATACAAAACAAAGGTAAGGAAAGAGAATTCTAAATTATATAAAAGTAAATTAAATAAAATAATTTTTATCTTAAGTGTCATTGACAAAATTTTTTCAGGTCAACTAATGAGTTGATATAATGCTATTTTAATGAGTTCAAGTGTACTATTTTTTTTAATGTCCCCTAAAACTATACACAATACTCAACTAAATTATACTTAACATAATAAATAATGTAATACTATTATTATTATGTTTGAATAGTTGTCCTTGGTGGACTCAATAACTACCGGACCTATGAATATATATAGAGTATATAAAGTGAATATATATAGTGATGAATATATAAAGCTACCAAATACTCTACCGCAACTTGATTCCCATTTTTTAATAGTGAGTTATTTACAACTCGTTGAAAATGGCCTTCAAATGAAATATTTGGGTAAATCATAAGAACGCAAATATTTCTTTTTTTTTAAATAAATAAATATATTAACATATTACAACAGAGATGAAAAACATTTAAGATAAGGTAATATAGAAGTCTAGGCATTTACAGGGCTTATGACCTGTCATTGGCTGTTTTATGTGGCCACTTTACACACTGTGTAACATTCACCATTCTGCCCATTTTTGATCATCTATATTCCTTAAATTCTTTTTTCTGTTGATGTTTGTGATATAAATGAATATAAACAACTCCCCAGGGAGTTGAATCCAGTCCTTGTCTACAAAAATTTGGACAAACTCAAAATATTGTAAATAAATATATATAATATTTATATGTAAAAAAAAATAATTTCACCCTTTATCGTCATTCTCATTTCCGTAACCAATAAATAGTAGGGACATAGGACATTGCCTTGTAATTCTCTTTTCATGAAGGTAGTATTATATTCACGTCAACCTTGCCGGGAACCGAATTTGGAAACTCAAGGATGATAGGCAAATGTGCCAATTACTATTAAATACAAGGGCCGATTAATTACCGCCTGAGTTTTTATTTTATAATTGTTACCAGAGTGTAGCTATCAAACCAGGATTTAAGTTTTATTGTTAACAACGAACCGTATTATTTTTGCTCCCGAATAAATATGAATAATATTTCCTTATATTTTTTACAAGATCATAGTAACTTTATTCCTCCATTGAGAGTTTTGAATTGATTGTATTAAATAATTCCGTTGTACTGATTATTTATCACCTCGTGGTAGACCACGTGGTTGGTAATACTAGAGTGTTCAGTACAATTTCTCGGTGTCTAAGAAAAATAATGGTCACGTACTTATGTAAATGACATAAACGCTAACCCACATGGAGTTGGCGGCCTCTGTGGTATAATGTCTAAGACGCTTGATTCAAGCTCGGAAGGTTCCGTGTTCAATTCCTGTTGAGAACACAAAGAAAAATTCTTAAGCTTGTGTATTCTGTACTGTAATTCACCACTGTAATGTGGTTTTTAAAAAAATCCACTACGACGGTATCCGAACATACTATTTTATATTAGATTCAAATATTTCCCCTCCAAACAATATATATCATTATCCTTAATCAACATGTGTAGACAAAATAACAAGTTCCACAAAGATACTGCGAGAAACATTGATATCTTTTGGAACCATTTCCCAGCAGCACGCGATATTTTAAGCAACTTTTGGAGACTCATTTAAACCACTGTCATGTGTTTTATCAAGCTTCATATAGATGTCTTCGGGTGTTCGAAATTTAAAATCGTTCAGAAAACTTGACTTCGACGCGTAAAGCGCATACAAAGGCACGCTTCTTTACGCGCTATTTTTGAATGGCCAGCCCTATGAGTACGAAAACGAAGAGCGCGTTTACGCGCTTTTGGCAATTAACATTAACTGTCTTCAAGTAAATGATTTTGAGATTATTGAGGTCCTAGACTATTATAACATTTATTTTTTTTTTGATTTTAATTGTTACTGCTTTGTTTTATTTGGCAGTTGGCTTTAAAACAAAACGCTTGCCTCGTGGGTTGGTACATCTTTCATTTTTGTTTCCCTTGAAGGTACCACACCTCACTCGTGTTTTCATCCGATCATTCAAGATAGTTCTCAAGTTACTAGGAAGTACCGTACGTGGAGGTAAAATACTGAATTTGTGAAGCAAACTACTCCCAGGACCTAAGTTCATTGTACCGTGGTTGGCATAGTGCACCATATGTCCGAAACTGATTTATATTTTTTTTCGTTAATTAAGATTTTAAAAATTTGGGTTAATCCAGGTAGTAGCCATATTATTTTTGAAAATAAACTTTTGTAAGGACAATTTAAAATTGTACTAAAATATCATATGTAAAACAGTCAGAAATGTCATAGATTAAACTCATATGACAATAAGAGTAAAAACGTTTTTACGATATATCCTTTCCAAGAACAACTAAGCCACGACAGTTTTTCCTATGTTAAATGTCCTGTAGCCATGTGACCCCAGGCTTTGTTAAAAATATTTTTGGGAGAAGGATTTATTGGGTCGTGAATACAAAAGACTGAAGTACTAACCATTTTCTTTTGCGGCTGCGAAAACAGTAGAAAACGAATAATTTTTCGTGTTTTCTACATTACATCCCTTTAAAGTAACGCTTTTGTTGGTTGGTCACTCTTTTGGAAATTTCTAAACTTGTTAGACTTTCACTGTCTTGAAATTACCACACTACTTTCCAGATGACAAAATATTTTAGGTAGATTTTTATCTTATTTTACTACAGAAATGAAAACTATTGTAATGTTAAATGTAATATTTACTCATAGAATGACTTGAATATATTATGATATATTTTAATATAAATAGTAAATATTTTAAGAATTAGATTTTCCCTTACTGTGTACACTGCCAACACATCATGTATCCTATAACATCCCCTTTTCTGTTGCACTGAAATATCCTACTGTATATCTTTCGATATTTCTTAGATTGTACTTAAGAGAGTATTTTGTTTTGTAAAATGATCTCAACACTGCATAATATTTACCACTCAAGATGCCTGTAACGGGGTGAAAGCGCTAATTGATCAAACAAGCTAGTGTAAATGTGCCAAGTACTAATTTATCATTTATTTAAATTTAAGTTATAAAATTATAATGGGATTCAATTTTATTTTATTTATTTAGAATAAAAACAGAAGTACAGGTTAAATGATTATAAATAAAAAATATAAACACTTTTTATACAAAAAAAGTAGGACCTGCCACCCAATAACATGTTTTCACTTAATTATGCCAAAACTAAGCAACGACGGTTTAAACTGTATAAAGAATAAGTAAACGATAAAAAGAATAAATGTACAGTTTATTAAAATTAAAAGAAATATTAAAAGAAAAATGAACAAAACAAGAAGATAGTGGAAAGGAGAAAAAGTTAATTGATAAGGAATGGTGCAGGATGAATGACAAAAAGTAGGAGTGAAAAATTGCATTTGATTTGATGACGAGAAACAATGAGAAAAAAGACAAAACGTCTATTCTCAATTTTTCTGAATCAAGCGTATGAGTTCTTGTTTGTGCCTATAATGGAGTGTTAAATATATCAAGACTATTAAAACTCTTGTCAAATGTTTCACATATACGAGGGATGGTAGAAGAGATGGTTTCCGGTGGTTGGTTTTAATGTTAGGATTATAGAAAAATATCAGATAGTATAGTTGGTCTGGAGGGGACACGGTAAGCCAGTATATCAATTTGCTCTATGAAATCAAACTTTAAAAATATACAATATTTATACATCAAGAATTGTCAATAACTAATGTAAATCAATCAAAATATTACCGGTTGTAAGTGAAAACTTATGGTCGAAATTCATTCTAATTTATTGTGGAAATAAAAATACATTAAAATTATAATTTTATTGGTAAATTTATTTTATTTTTGTTTTCATTGTGGTGAATGAGTGAGTTCATAAAATTTGAATGAAAATATGTCCGATAAAAAAAATGTAGTCCATACAAGAATGCATAGCATTTTAGTTATCCTAAAATAAATAAACATGAGCATTTAACTATGTGGTATAAAAATATTTCAAACAAAGTACATAAAAATTTCAAAATGATTTATTTAGTTTTTCCCGTAATTTCCTCTATAAATGACATTAACTGCTGAAAGAGAAAAATAAAATTGTATGATATTTAGGCGCTCTTTTACCCGTAACATAAATCTGTAATATCTCACCCACGTCAATAGGATTTTTGCTCTTTCAATTCACAAAAAAATATCGTTTCAAATTTACGTAATACTAATATTCAAACAACGGAAAAATGGTAATTCTTAAATCCGCCGACATACTTTGTTTATTTTTTTTATTTATTGAAACAATAAAAACAGATATCTTCGGTCTTGGTTTGTAGTAAGCCGAAGTTGTTATTTTCTGTTGAAACTAAACTTGCCCAAGCGAAAACTTTGTCCCACGATGAAGCTTTACGTACGAAACTTTAAAACCAGCACTATTTGTTTAGGAAATGGTTTTCCTGGTGAATGTTTGTATCATGTTAATAATATAAGGATTACGTTAAAGTTATTTTACGTCCTAATTTTACTAGAAAAATGCAATAGCTTATTCGTCAAAAAAGAAGTGTAATATAGATTCATAAACTACTCTTACTCAAATGAAAGACATAACCCCCACAATACATCACATACAAATAATATAATCACTAGATCCTCAACACATAAACAACTTAAACAAATAGAAAATAATACCACTTTCAGACAAAGGGATTTTGAGTATTATTCAATTAAAATCTATAACCTACTTCCACTATCTATTAAAGCAATTAGTAATGAGAAAATGTTTAAAAAGGCTATAAAAAAATGGATAGTGGAGCTAGGTAGAAGTAAAATGGATTGTCTCATTCGCCCATACCAATGCTGAAACAACTGCTCCACGACTGTATGGCTTATGTTAGGTTTTTGTTGTTTTCATTGTGTGTTTTGTAATATCAATAATATAGATGTATATAAATACCTTGTTTTTAAAACTGTCTGAATATTTGTTAATTATGTTTGTTTTTTAAGTGAGTCTTCTTTGTTTATTCTCAAATGTAATAAATAAAAAAACTAAATTGTTAAGTGTCCTCGGCACGGGAAACCCCAGTGAGGTCACGTTATTTTTATTATTAATTATAGTTTGTAAGCGAAAAATATGAATAAATAAATAAATAAATAAATAATGCTACCTCTATTTTTTTTCTTAGACATTTCGTATGCCATATTTACCAACAAGACATACTCGATTGTTTTTTATTGACATTGTGTCAGGTAGGTTAATATAATATACGAACATATATTGGGGACTTGAATAAGTTTTCGATGCTTTTCGTTCGCTGTCTATCGGCTTCAATTCATCCGGCACCCAATTTCGTTGCTTTTGAATTATTCCTTATACTTTTGTAGAGTCCATAGTCCATAGTCGATAACACATGTGTTAAATTAGTTCACCTGAAGTAGACTAATGACCGACAATGCAATGTCATCATTTTCTATCGAATCCAATACAATTTTTTTTACAATTCTAGCAATATTGCACATAAAGACGGGATCGTCGCCCTGCAGTACATTCACATCGTCCCTACTTTGAAAAAATGAACTACAAAGGAATATGGTATATAAAGAGACCACAGGACGCAACCAACATCAGTCAGCCCGTTCAGTTAGACAGCCCAACATGTTCAGTTTACGTCAGACCAGCTCGACGACATCACTCAGTTCTAGCATGTAGTTCAAGTGCAGTTTCTTCAACCCATCATAGACGTAACACTCGTCCAACATAATTTATTATTTATTCGCCATGTAATAAATACGCATCAAACAGCAACCTCGTGTCTTCTCTGTCAATCTCTAACTGGGGTAGGAACTTCAACTAACACTCAGCAACCTAAATCCTACACTTTTGTAAACGTTTGTAAACTGTTGTATGATCAACTTATAATGATTATGAAAGTTCGTTTTGCATCTAACATGGGTTTTTATCACATAATGCTTCCAATTTTTCGTCTTCAAACTTTTTGGCGTGCCAGTGGTTATTATTATTTTATCATCAACATCCAAATTCTTATTTTAAAATCCATCTTGATTATACTTTATGCAATATGGGATTTTTTTAGTATTTTTACGTTAATTAGCATGCCAATACGCAAGTTTCAAGCCATGTTTGAAATCGATAATCGAACAATCTCTCTTTTCTATCCGTTCTAATATGCGACCTCCGTGGTGTAGTGGTCAAGACGCTTGACTCACGCACGGAAGGTTCCGGGTTCGATTCCCGGTGAGAACACAAAAATTAAAATGTGATTTTTCTCATATCATACTTATTTTCATACATCTCCTTCTCGTAGTGCCTTGTCAGGTCTCCCCGACGTTGGCGATCACTACAGCAAAAGCATCTCAGTCCCGCACTACTCTTGTGTTCTGCAGCAAGGACAACTGCTTTTTGGATATACTCGCCATAGTGATTCCTATTAAAAGATGACCAGAGTGGTTTTCCGTTGCCTGTATATATTCATACATGCACTCGATTATTCCAACTTTTGACAGATCCCAACTCAAATTTCCATTATTTTAAAACTTCTCAAACCTACAAATTATGCTAAAAACTCTAATAAGGTTTAAATAGAAACATTTTTTTTTTTAAATTTGCACTTGATATTTTTACTTACAAGATTCGATTAAATCTGAATTCATTATTCATTATCATCATACAAGGGACAGTGCATTCATACATCAATTTCAGCGTATCTTGATCATTTTTGTTACATGAAGGTAAGATGATCATTCTTACGCTTCAGATACCAGTCCAGGGACTATTAAATATTCTTCCGTTAAAACACCTTTTTATTATTTTTCACCGAGGGAATCGAACCCGAGACCTCTCGTATGGTAGGCAAACGCGCTGACCATGACACCACGAGGCCGACAAAAATGTATTATTTTAGAAATAAAAAACGAGTAGTACTTAAATTGTAATAACCCAATAGTCACTACCGGTTTCATAGCTTTTCCGACATCTTAGAGATTTGCCTAAGATTTAAGTATCACTCTTCTTTCATTTCTATAGTAGATTACAGTGAACTTCCATCAAGAATGTTCACTAACAAACTAAAATGTGCTTTATTCATTCAATCTTAAGCATTAAATCACCTTGCTCAAGGTTAGGCCCGTAACGAGCTACTACTGGATTTGGCATACAATCTTGTGAATACTGGCAAGTCATAGTATTCAATCACTTTTTTATTCAAGCTTTTCGCCCTTCAGTTGAATCTAAAAGTTCCACTGCAAATCCTTTACCTGTGATCATTACTTAAACATAAATACGCTTGATTATCGAATATTTCAATAGAGATTAAGAACTTTCTTGGAAAGATAATATGAAAATGGAGGCCTTTACAAAGGCTACTGATCTGTTTGCTAGCAAGTAAGGGCAAGTTCAAAGGCATGGGTCTTTCCTGATTGTGTCAATATAAGCTTTATCTCTCTATTTCTATTGACAAATCGTTGCTTAACCGGCAACATGACCAATCTCATATTTTTACCAGATTGATGTAAGTATGTAAAAAGCTTTGTAGCTTTTTGAATCGACCTGCATACTCAGTATTGACAAACTTCCACTAGAGGCGCCACAAATCGATTCATATTAACATGAAAAATCAAAATTTTCCAGACAACATATATTTTCTAGACAACGTAAATCTTATTCAGTTTTTTGTATTTCCTGTAAAATGAAAAAAATGTGATTGTTAATGTTGCGCTTAAGTGACGAAATATTACATTTTTTTACAATTGTAGCTCTAAAATTATTTTTCATTTTGAAAACGCTTCATTGCATTAGCTACGCCCCTTACACGTCACGATTCGCAGTAAAGTTTAATGATTAGTCATTCCAATACGTACTTTGTATGAAGAGACCGTCAAATATTATTTCATCCGCGGTTGCTTACATACATTTGTGATTTTACATTTTTTTAGTGCACTATGTCTGAAAGAAAAAGTTATAAATACTGTGCAGTACCCAGATGCACAGTGAATATATTATAATTCACAACGCAAAAATCCTTAGTAAAAACACCGCGATAATAACGGCCGGTAAAAACAGTAAGCAAAAATGCCAGACATTGTAGACGAAAGTGAATCTGCACGTCACGAGTGCTACTATCAATCATGTCTTGTTTTTGTAAAGGCGTATTTTTAAAATTATGGAAGAAAACATTTTCCCATTATACTAATGTTGATTTTAAATCTACAATTATTTTTTCTAAATCCAGTATACATATTTTTTTGGTATTCGTAGTATGTGATGTTTCCCTATTTAACACGAGTTTTCTTGCGAGTTGGGGTAAGTTCACCGGCATGAATTATTGTTCTTGATTCCACTGTAATCTTATTGTTAAACTTTTTGTATTTTTATTTTACAAAAAAAAAATATTACCGAAGGATGTTTTAATAAACCCTGTAAAAGTTTAAAGGGTGGGCTTTACTTGAACAAGTATTTAGTTTTGGAATATTTGCAAACATTTTTTGTTTAAGTTTTGTTGTGTTTAAAAAAAATTACACAATGACATTTTTAAATTAATGTTTTTTGTATATAAAAAAAATTGAGTTCAAATTACACGCAGCAAACAATTCGCAACGAAGTTTCTCATTAAGAAAACGAGAATTAATTGAGTTAAGTAAAACAAATGCACCGATCTCCACAGTCAAACAATTTAATTTTTATATGAAAGTGTAAGCAAATAAAAATAAAACAAAAATTCCAGAGATCGAAAAAAGGTTTGTAGGTTTAACGACACCGATATATTTTTTTAGGATGGTTATAACGAATTTCGTCCGCCTCGTGTTGTAACGGTCAGAAAATTTACCTACCATGTCAGAGGTCTTGCGTTTGATTTTCCGACATAGATGACATGAAATATTAAATAAAATATATTTTAACACTGAAACGTTATTTAATGGTACCTAAACCTGGAAAATAAAACGGATCATATCACTTTCGTGTTATAAAAATACTTTTAAAAAGCTGTGATTGGTGTACTGAAGTAGAACCCTATGCACCATTAGGTGAAGATATATAATAAAAATGATAAATTATGGATTAAAAATTTATTCAAAAATATTCATCCGATTCATTTATGCTATCCACGTGTATTTGCAAATAGAATTATATCCACATTGAAAGCTTTATTTTACTTTGATCTTTTTTTCAGAGGTCGAGTGGCTTTTTGTAAGATCCACACATTTCAAATACAGCTTTTATATTTTAATAAACGTTTGATTTACTTTTTTTATTCAATACTCCTATCACTGTCAGAGCACAAAAGTACATAAAGTTAACGCGTCTCTCACCATCAATCTCATTTTATCATTTGGGACGGTTTTTGGGTTTTTTTTTTAATGAGAGCTGTTTATTTTTTGCCTAATTATTTATTTGAAAAAGTATGAACAGCGCCATTTTTGTGAAAACCACCTCAAGGGCGCTGTACAATAAGCATCTTAACAGATCTTGCAGCTACAAAGCGCATAGACCGTAAGGATTCTAGTTCACCATTCCCATTAAGATTACATTTAATAATTAAATTAGAGCTAGATATAATATAGAAAATATCCAAAAAATAAGATTTACTATCTTCTTATTATAAATAAATGAAAGGAATGCCGCAGCGAGACTTATTTTCGGAATCTCTAAGTTCAGTCATATCACTCCACTACTTCGGGAACTACACTGGCTACGTTTTCACAGAGGGTCGAATACAAACTCTGTTGGCTTATGTATAAGTCACTGCACAACTCGGCTCCGGAATATCTAAGGGAACTATGCATTCCAGATGAACTAGCTGACAGGCGTCTCACGCTTAGATCAGCTACGTCTACGGCGAGAGGAAAAGTTATTATACCTCTACGCAAACAGCGCACTAAATTGGTGAGCGCGCATTGCGGTCGCAGGCCCTATTGCATGGAATGCTCTCCCAGCAGAGGTGCGAGGCTGTGAAAGTGAAGTGATGTTTCAGAAAAAACTTAAAACCCACTTGTTCTCTAAATCATTTGAATAAATCCGTAGCACGTGACAACAAAATAAATTATTTAATTAAATTACAAATTTAAAAGCTTCAATTAAATTAACTTAACAATAGAATCACCATGTAAAGCGCCCTTGAGGTATTTTATTACGAAAATGGCGCTAAATAAGTTATCCACAATAATAATAATATGCTTTTCATAAAAAAAATAATTATAAAATATTGTAATAAAGTAAATAGGAGTTTGTTTTATAAAATACGTGCTCATCTTTTGTAAAGTACATTTTTGAATATTAAAAAAAAAAAAATACATTTAATTTGACCGAAAATTTTTCTTCATTTAGTACATTCAACGAAACATTTAATAAAATATATTTTATATCTTCTTCTTTCCCCTGCCCAGAGGGGCAGAGTTAGAGAACTCGGTTCATCTAGGTTGGGCCTCCCTGTGAAAAAGCGCCAGATCTTTTAGTATTAATTTTGGGTTGTGATAACTCACAATATTAGACCACTCCTTCACAATATTAGA
>NW_028277682.1:300000-410076 GCF_059751315.1 Micrasema longulum
CTCTTAGTTTAGTATATACAGGTAAATGTGAAATGAATATATATATATATATAAAGATATAGCTAAAATAATCAGGAAAAGATGCATTGTAATTTCTTGATTGATTTTTTTTACTGAATTCTCAGTAAGATTTCGCACGCCAAACTGTAGATTCATTGAAATACTTAAATAAAATTCCCTTATGCATCAAAACAACTTCAATGAAACTCTGCTTTTTCAAATACAATGTGCACACATTTTTATGATCATCGTTTTTCCAATTGACTCAGAGGTAGTGCGCTTGAATTTAGCAAAGATAGGGGTGAGAAATGAGAATAAGTGCGAACGGAAAACTATCCTAAAGACTTCATTATTTTCCTAGATAGGGGTAAAAGTTGATTAAGGAATTCCGAGCTTTATTTGAACAGAGATCATTGAATACTTTCATACTGTCGGACAAACAAAATCCTATTTAAGAAATTGATGCGGACTATACCTATAGATAATATAATTTATTACAAGTTTGTAGAATGATTAATTTTATTCATTTAAACGCTTAAACTGCTTTTGTTAAAGTTTGTAATATAATACAATAAAAGTATACTTTTAAAGTGTAACATTTTAGACAAAAATATTATATTTCTTTACACATAGGAATTAACTTTATTAACATCTTGCAAATTGAACTAAAGATTGTCGTATTGCTACAATGTCAATTCAAGCTGAAATTAAAAATATTTATTTGTAAACTAGCTTAATTAACTGTTTCTTGTGACATATTGAAATATTTAATTTACAAAATATTATGTATGTGAATTTGTCTGTATTATTTTAGTCAGAAACTCAAAAATAACAACTTTATTTTTCTTTTCCATCTTATCATCGTGTTGTTTTTATATTTAAAAGTATATTTTTCAAAATTAATACGGACAATTTTTTTTTATAAAAAAACAGATAGATTACACAAATTTATATAAGATAATATTACACATTACATATTACACAAATTTATAAAAACAAAGAATTTACAGATATAAAAACATGAATCGACTATGTAATTATTTTAATAAAAAATAACAGCCGGATGGATCAGTTATATACAAACAAACCTTTTTTTTCAAAACTACAAAGAAAATATATTATAAAAAAAGCTACTTTAATAGCTATTCATATAAAAACTCATGATTGTATTTTAGTTTATGATTTAGTTAATCCCAAACCAAGCACAAGACCTTGCCAATTTTTGGAACTGGTATTTCATTTCGTTTTTTTAATGTTATTTTGTCTAAATATCTACCACTTATATTAAAATTGTACTTGTTAACAAAATACATTAAATAAAAAAAGTTTAAATAAATCAGAAACATTGATACTTTTTAAAAATTAACATAACAAAAAAACTTGACGGTCATGCAAATATACAAGGCACTATAAAATTACACAAGGATTGATTCTCAGTGTATTATTATTTTTTTATTTCGTGGCTGACATACGCTTTAACCAGTACCTACGAGTACACTATGAGGCCGACTAATATTCACTAAATTTTCTTTTGCAGGAGTCGAAAATGCTCGTCCAGGGTTCTGGTTATATTTCGCAAATACCTCTTTTAGACACGGGAATCTTTTTAGCAAATGTCAAGCCAAATCAAGTAAATATATAATTTTAAAAAATAAAAAATATGAGCCTCATGACCCATTCATTACATACCGTCCAAATCCACACGACCGACACTGCGAAATCTCGATGGATTGATTATTATTTTAATTTTTTTAGTGGCTACTCTCCGGTAACAAAATATCAAATAACTGTGGTCTACGTGTTTGCTCGATCTCTCTAAAATAGACCAACGAATGCTAGAATCAATAACATAGTTTTGACTTGTCGCTATTTTTCGCTTATTACCCATCTACAGATTAAATTTTATTTTATTATATTTTATTCAAATAACAATTTAAATATAATGAAACATACAAACACAAAGCAGTACCTAAACAATTTTTAAGCACAAAATATTCAATCGGTATCTACTAAATTGAAAATTTATGTGGGTTACAGTTTCATAATGTCGTATTTGCAAACCTAATTTAAATTTTTGCACATTTCGTATACCTATAAGTTTGTGTAATAAAAGCCATGTTCAACTATAATACTTATATATTTCATGTTTAAACTACTGATAACTAAATTGTGTTACGAAATCCGCATCATTAGGAAATTTGAACCAATTTTGATCAAATATGGTGCTTATGTCAAACCATTATTTTTTTAGAGAGTGAAATCGAATGATAAAATCATTTCCTATACAATTGAAATGCGTAAATATATAATATAAAACAAATGTAACTTTTTTTATTATTGTGCATTTTTACCGATAGTCTATCTCCCTGTAAAGCATAGAATTCTAAATTTTCTAATAATTCTTTCATTTCTGTTGTGATTTGTTAAAAATACAAACGATACTCAAATTTTCGTATGCAGTATCTACCACCAAAAGCAACCGAAATTTCTAAGAATTTCCATACAAAACAAATAACACAACACATCTAACTACGCAAGATAAGATCAAGAGAGATTAGATGAAGCGTAGCACGTGTACCGAAACGCGCACGTGGAATATCAACTCTATTAAAGGAAATGCAGCTACTCCTAAACTCAGATTCATATATTTAATTAAATTGTTTATTTTTATAAACGGTTTTTATGACTGTTTTTATGACTGCTACTGTAGAAATCGTGATATGAAACAAAATTGTGTTTTTGTTATTATTTTTTAAGGTTAATTTTAGGAATAGCTTGTTCCATTACATTTTGTACTTTTTATTTTGCCCAGTTTGATAAAGAAATTATATTTACTCAGACTTTTAAATTCTCTTCTCAAAAGTGTTTTCTCTCTGCGTCGAGATTATACAAAATTATTTCATGTTCTAGAAAACACTCTTACCAACTAACGACGACATAAAAAGGTTATATTTTAACGCGTTGATTGAATATACATAATTGCATTCTTGCCTTACTCGACTTTTGGAATAGTTTTATTTTATCTAGATTTACATATTCAAACCCTTCTTAAAGAGGCTTTTCATTTTTCTCTAAATATCTATTGAATGTTATCAACTGAGTAGATTCTTAATGTGGGTTAAATCTAGAACTTCTGCACTTAGATTTGGATATTATTAAATATTACCATGTTGCATTATGTCGTGTTGAAAATAATGCGCAATCCGTCTTCAAATTTATTAAGAGGCTTTTTTAGTAGAACAGATTAGGTATTTTACAAATCGAACCATAAAAAAACATATTAGCATTAAAAAAACTCACAAAAGATTTTGGTTTAACGTATTTGATTTTTATGGGAAAAACTAATTAAAAATAATAGAATGTTTTTAAGTTTTTGTCATAGATAAAAAAATCCTTTGATTTTGTGGCTTATATAATCACGGTGTTAATTAATATTAAGACTGGTTTTCAAAAAAAAATTAAAAAATTGCACAATTTAAAAAATATATATGTATATATATTTTCCATTCAGTAATCGAATAAAAAATATTTATTTCAATCACGCAATGGCGCATGCATAGTTTAAAAAAGGATGTTATTACATACATGTGGAAATGAAAATATAATTTAAGTTTATTTATTCTGTTTTTCTAAGAGTTTTCATTGAAATAAAGATATTATTTAATATCTACCGAGCAACCCTTTCTTTACCGCTAGTAAAATAGATGCCAGATAAACACACCACCAAATTTGGGATGGTTAACCCTTGTATACGTTTTATTATAGGGGTAAATTGTAATAAAATATTATACATAACATTGTACCCCGTTTGCTTATTACAACCCTGTTATTTGCTGGGCAATTGTAGATATATTAACCGACTCCATTCCTGTACGATAACAATATTTTTAACATAAATATTGCTTTTTTTTAAAGTTTAGCTTACCTACCAATATGATGTGAAAATATCAGAAAAATACACCTATTTAAATAATTGTTTGTTATATATTTTAACTAAACATTATCTTTTTTATGTATGTATTTCAGTATCCAAGCATGTGTATAAAAATGAAAAATTTCGTTTTTGGATAATATTTTTTTGACATTTTCTTTACACTTAATTCAGTGGAATGTGAAAATTATTATGTCCTCCACCAATAATACTGTTTATAGTATATGAAAAAGTTCAAAATGTGTGCCTTCCTTAATTGTTATAATTATCGCAATACAGTTAAAATCAGTGCGTCAATGCATAATAAAGTTTTTCAAATAATTCATCATCAATAATGATCACTAATAATTTATTATCTTTATTGTTTTACCTATGTTTGTTTATTGTCGGTAAAATTGTTTTAGATACGCTGCCATTGGAATACTAATGCAGCGCCCTATGCACCGCTTATTGCGGATGGGGAAATTATGTTGATGAATAAAATACAATTATTTTTGGACCGGCTAAACCCACGTACATTGGTACTCCATATAAAGACAAAGCATTTAAGTAAAATTTGTTTTCTAGTAATTTAAAAGTTATTTACGAAAGAAACTAATCACGAGCATTTTAAATCACGTTTTTTATTTTTTTTATTACATTCTTGATAAAATTGTGCTTTCAATTATCGTTTAAAAAAATGTTTAAATACTTTAGGCCAAGCCCTTTTTTTACACGAACTCAATTATTGAGTTTGACATATTTTTATATCTCTCCTGTTGCAAACGGAGCCTACAAAAACACGCATAATTATTTAAAACAAAAGAGCTCTCGTTCCATTCTTATTTAAAGATTTTAGGGAAGATAAAACCGGACGCTGCATAACACGAAACCAGGCCCTAATAAAGAAATGACATCTTTGGACGTGCGTTGCGTAACATATTAATTTTTGTTTTTCTTTTAGTTGTTCATTCATGAAGTCTAACTGGAACAAAGGTCTGATCACGTATTTTGTTGTTCAATTTCGTAGAAATTAGTTGAGAAAATCATATGTGAATGTGACAAATGATACTTCAAGTATATTTATTAAATCATCAGGTACTTACTTACCTCAAATTTTTTTTGGCCGCTTAATTCAAACAGATTCTTTGGAAAATTGCGTTTTATTTCATTACAAAATAGACACGTTTTCTCCTTAAATGTTTATTAGTTGATGGTTTTATTTAAACGGCTGTGGTTTAATGATTACCCGTCGAGGTGTAATGGTTAACAGCCAAGTGCACCAAACAGTTAAGGAAAAAAAATATTGTCAAATTTTTGCGTTTTCGTTGAAACGGGTAAAATAAAATGTTGAATCTTCCTTTTTTTATGCAATAAATTTAACCATTTTGACAAAAACGGAACTAATTTTTCAATATGCAACTGGCCCGAAAACGTTTTGTTGCCATGCAACAAGTCGTTCGTTCGATTTCAGACAATATTGACATGAAATTTGTAAAAATTCATATTGGCAGCCTCCGTGGTGTAGTGGTTGTTGCGCTTGACTCGCGCTCGGAATGATGGGAAGTTAAAATTTATCATCAATTTTATCTGCAAAGTAAAATTAAGGTTTTTGTATGAAAAATGGAAGATGTTTACAATTTTTATTTCTAAACATGTTCAATTACCGGTTACTGACGAATATACTTTGAATTTTCATACAAAGATACACACTCTCATACAAAAAAATCGATATTAGTTTTTAGCGTCTCAGTATATACCGATGAAGATAGCCGTTCATAATCGCGGCCCAGCTGCGATTCTCGTAATTTTTATTATGCCTGTGTGTTTTTTTTTGTAATTCATCCCTATAATTGGGCCTCCTGACCTAATGAGGTGCTAAAAATGTATAATTATATTTATAAAATTAAAAAATAAAATTACGTTTTTTTTTCCACAAAATTTCGTAGTTTTTTAAATAATGCATATCCGATCTATGGCACTATAATATACAGACTGACCCAATGACATTAATAAGTAGACACGTTACTAGCGCGAAGAAAATGGCATTTCAATTCGTGGGCAATTGCCTTCCCATAATTTTTTCCCTAACTAAATTTCATCATGATCAGACGTGACGCTACGTATTAACATGTGGTCATATGTGCTGAAAAAATGCGTTAACTGCACTAAGACTTTAAAATACAAAACAGATTATCGTTTTATTCATAAATACAATCTAATTTACGGAATCAGTGAATAATTAGTTATATTTCTAAGAACATTTTTTTACAGCTGCCAACTAGTGTCGTATCTATGGTAACGAATTTCAATGAATTCAGGAAATATGTGCTGTAGAACTCCGTTTATCCGAACTCCAGTCATCCGGATTACCAAATATTCGGAACGTAATCGGGAAATAAAAAAACAAAAGAGATGTTTTAAATACAAATAAAAAAGGGCAATTAACTTAGCTGGGCGTGTTTTTAATATGATTACAATTCGCAATATTATTTAAAAGCAATAAAAAAGTGATATTATAGTCAATTTGGCGTTTTCTTTTAAAACATTGCCTTAATTTAATAGTTAATACTATTATGCGGATGTCTGCATATCCGGATAACGTCTGGTACACAAATATATGTATACATCAATAAATAAATTTATCTGGATGATTTGAGTTTTACGGTATATAGAATTATTTCATGTGTATTGTGATATGCTCTATCGTTTTTTTTTTATTGATTTATCAATGCTTTTAAGCAACGTCATATTTTCCATATCTTAGATATAGCTAGTATACAAATAATGTGTATTTTTATCATACGTCATTATACTAATGATAATTTGTAAAACACATACTTTTCAAATAATAAAAAAGTGGCACCGATTTTATCAAGTTAATTTGTTTTTGAATGCCGTCTCGACTTTAACACACTTCAGATTTATAATAACTTAAAAACATAACATAATAAAATACAAAAGCGGCGTAAGTTAACACAAAGCTAAATATTAATATTTATTAAAATACATTTGATCTGATATCATTTACAGAAAGACGATCCGAAGAGATTACTTCTCTTTGTTAAGACACCGATCTTTATGGACTTTCAGTTCGGTGGAGATCGCAAAACCATATAATGTATTAATATTATAATATTTAATATAATATTTTCCTTAACATCGTATCCTAGTTTAGAACAAGGAAGAATATAAGCTTTTTTTGGTCCTTATGATTTACCTATAAAAAATTTCGAATGTATGCCATTTTTAAATTGTCTTAAATAAAAGTCCATAAAAAGTGAAACTAAAAATGTTAATCGTTGTTTATCCGCATCCAGTGGTGCATAGGTCACTGCATCGGTTGTCTTTAAAAATTTCTTGGTTTTGTTGTTGTAAATAAATATTTTATTTTTGCTGAATATGCGAAACTAAAGAAAAACACTAGGCCTTTAAACAGTTGTGGTGAATTCATGTAAATAGAATTCCCCTTTTGCGATTTAATTACATTTGTGATAGCGAACAATTAAATTATTTTCTCCAAAACTGACAATATGAGCTAGCGGATTATGCAGCCAACAATCTTTTAAGATGTATTTAAACCAGAGAAAATCAATATGTAATAACACTGACTAACCTGGTGTTGGGTCTTCTTCCTTGTCGGCGATCAGCTCACGCAATCAGGGAAACTGGTGGTCAGGAAAACTGCAGGCACAGAATTAGCTGAAGTCTTGAGGCGGCGCGGCGGATAATAATGAATGGCGATGGATGATAAAATGTTTGCGGGGTTGTGCGAGTTTAGGCGTCTAGTCAAATTAACTTTTACGGTGAAATAGCGAAAAATATTTTTCAACAGTTCGAAAAGCGTGCGAACATCGTTGAAAAAGCGAAGAGAGCGCGGGGGACAAGCAGTGTTGCCAAACAACAAAATGTCCCGTCAGGCGTGACAACTTCACAAAGCCAAAATTAGCCAGTATCTACTTACATATGATTCTTTTGGCTAAAATACATTTAAAAAAATTATCGGCTCAACCAAGTTCCTTACCGTATCTGAGGTTTTGGGTTTGATTCCTGGGAGGATCGACGTGAAATACGCACGTATCAGTTGTTTTATATGAATTTCATAGCGTTTATTTATTATATTTAGTAGCTTGTTATAATTTTAGTTACCTTCTCACTAAGTCAGAGACGTTTTAGTGACTCATATTTTTTTTACATACCTTTATTAATTCGCTAACGTCTTCATCTCTACAATAGTGGCAGACAACAGAACGAGACATTACGCACAAAGAGATTTGATGCCTATATCCATACATACAAAAATACATCCACCCGTGTTAGCAGTAACACACGCTTGTTCGTGTATACGATTATGTTCATGTATTGCGTATCTCAATACATATCTCGTGACTACGTAGCTACGCGTAGTGCAGATTCGTGGAAATTTTATTCGTTACATCGGGTACAGTTAGTTGCTGGAACCAAACTCATTGTGTGATGTTGCCGCAAAAAAGCTCAAATGAAATAAAATATGAACGCAACAATTTCAATATAGTTTTTTTTATCAATAAAATATTGCATACTTGTGATGAAAAAATCTTATGCAGCCTCATTCCTTACCCGTATTAGCAAATAATGTATATCGGTTACCTTTAAAATATATATTTTTTTTTTTTCCAAAGCAAACAATGATTAATAATACAAATAATGTGACTTCACTGGGGTTACCCATGCCGAGGACACTAACAATATACTTTTTTTATATATATTTTTACATGTGAGAATATACAAAGAAGACTTAATATACAGAGATAATTTTTTTAAAATTCGGACAGTTTTAAACACCACGTATTTATGTTCATATTTAATTTATGTATACCTTTATTATTTTTATTATAAAACGCACACTAAAAGAACAAAAACATAATATAAACTCTACATTTGTAGAGCAGTTGATTCAATATTTAACAATGTTTGAGTATGTCCAAATGCTTGCAGACTGGCTAGATTTCCTCCCTAGGGTATTCATTTTATTTTATTTTTTACTTATTTTTATTTTTATTTATACGTAGTATACGGCGTCATCATGCAGATCTTCGTAAAGACCCTCACGGGCAAGACTATCACCTTGCAGACTGGCTGGATTTCCTCCCTAGGGTATTCATATTTTAAATTTATTTCAACAGAGAGGGAAAACATTTTTAAGAAGGGAATATGGAAGTCTAGGCATTTACAGGGCTTATGACCTGTCATTGGCGGGTTTAAGTGGCCTTATGGATGAATAAAAAAATATTTCTAAAGATATATCCAATAACCTATTTTCTCATGTATCTAATACTCATTATTTTATGTCTACCGGTTTCGAAACGTACTCGTCTCTTCGACACTAATTACACTAACGTGGAAATCCTACCATAGACTTTAACGATTAGTTGCACAAAAATACTAAACGAAAAAAAACTGCGTTTGTGTTAATCAGCAAGCTGGTTTCATATTTTTACGCAATTTCTATTGTAATGATGTATAGTGGGATTTGCATGTTGGTGTAATTCGTGTCCGGACGAAGAGAAGGGTGCATCTTGATACCGGTAGACATAGAAAAGTCACTATGTGGTTGTGTACAATTATTTGATAACACTTAATAAATTAAATAAAACAACTTTGTTTTCAACCACTATTTTTTTTTTCCACCTACCGGTTTCAAAGCAAACAAGCTTCTTCGTCAAGGTTTACATAACTAATGAATTGATTTCTATTTTATTTTTATCGCGTTTACTAAATACTACACGTGGACCCCATAAATCAAGTCGTTTTTTCCTTACACGGGTGGTAATTTGATATCAATATTTTCGAAGCTAGACAGAAGAGGACTAAAAGAAATATTGTTTATCGGGTTATTAATTATTATTTTCTTATTATAAATCGCTTTTTTTTTCTAAGATTTCTAAGTTGTCTAATTTTAATATTTTATTTTCAACATGAAGTACTTTTAATCCAGTGTCTTCATTAAAGTTATGATTATTTTCTATCAGATGATTTGCGAATTCAGTTAAATTATTATTATTTAAGCATCTTAAGTGTTCTTTTACTCTAAAATTAAAGTTTTTTTTAGTTTTTCTAATGTGGATTAAATCCCAGTCATTACAATTTAGTTGTTATATCCCAGATTTATAATATTTATGGATTTTGTCTTTGTGATTTTTTAACAATGTTCCCATATTATTAGTTGTGTAGAAAGCCGAATATAGGTTAGTGCTTCAAATATAAAGTTCATTTACTTAATAAACTGTTTGACTACAAAGTTAATGTTTTCAATATATAATTATTATTTTTTATTTCAGGTGCCCAAAACAGAAGAACACCCGCAGGTTTAGCGTTAGAACTATTTGAACAGCACCAAGGAACACATATATTACAGGTAAACTTTTTTTATTTAAATTGTAAAATTGTTTCTAAAATCCTATCTCTTAGATGAGAGACATACAAATATAATATACCAGAAGGCGCGCAGAATCAAGTTTGCATACACCGCATCGTGTCCGAAAATTGCCAAATGCCTCCTCCCTTAACGACATCTAACGCTTTAGGACCCTTGTCCAGAAACAATTAAATACTGCAGTTTGAACAGCATTTTAAATCAATGTTTCACTCTACCCTGCCGGGGTTTGAACCCAGGACCTCAAGAATGGTGGGTGATTAGGTCAACTACTACATAATAAGGCAGACTTATCTGCGCTCGATTTCTTTGTTCAGGATTTCTACCATCGAGTCGAAAACACCGATGAAATCATATATTTTTTGGGACAGAAAGTAACTTGTGTCGATTGCCGGCCCTCCTACTATCGCTTTGAAAAAAATACGACGATCCGTTAATCTATGGCGACGAAGCATCTTTATTTCGTTTACAAGTCCAAAACGAAAAGCAAACCAAACGAACCATATATAGAAAAAGTCGGTTATAGAATTTTCCAGAATCCATTTCAAATTTATCAATTTTGACATCCCACCTTACCGCCTACTTATTTTCAAATAATGTAGCTGGTTGTTGAAATATTATTTATATTTTTTCCATTCTATATTTTTTAATTCGGGAGGAAAAATATGTTTATTTTATACACATAACTGTATTTGTTATACGTCTTGAGACAGAACAAAATTAAGAAATCTATCTATTTTGGTCATATGGATTGAATGGAAGACGAAATGGAAGAGGATGAGAAGGAAAATTATTTAAAGATACAAATATCTATGTAGGTACATATTGTAACATCAAGTTCGATAAATTGCCAAAAATACCTTGTTCTGTGAGTGATCTCTCTGAGAAGAAAAATTCTTACATTTTCTTCGAGGGTAAAGACCTTTACTTCGTAGCACCTTGTCTGAAACTACCCCCATATCTCACCCACACCCTTTTGCCCCCTCCTCAAACATCCCCGGATAATGAAGAATGGCCGTCAGTTCGTGACTGGAATCCGCCGAAGAGTACATCGGAGCTATTTTATTCCGTACAAAGTCTAGAGACAACAAAACGCGATCCTTCTAGAAACGCACACAAAGCACTATTTTTTAAGACGAGTATCCTTGTGTTGAAGATGAAGTGATTTGATTTGTGACAATGATCATTCGAGTGTGATCAAAGAGATTTTTTACGCACGCTTCTGTACTTACAAAGGCTTCGTTTTTTATTTTTTATTTTATTTATTTAAATATACCAGACCAGTAAAGACATAAGATGCTGATACAAAACAAAAAAAAAAGTCATAATCGCCTAAACCTCGTAACCGAGAGAGCAAATACTTTACGGGAGAATGTTTTTACGTCTTAATTATGAAGAAATATATTGATATCAATAAAATAAATAGCCGAAACAGAGTTTGACTGTCAAAATATAATCCTTGTTAATTGGGTGGTGTTATTAAAAAGTGTGTTAAGCCACAAAACCGATAAAATGAGTTAGTGTTAGAATCATGATCTAAAAGTGATATTATTTCGTTGAAAAAAAAGTTTGATGAGTTTAAACATACAAATTCTCCGTAAAACCTAGATGTGCCAACCTAAAACCACGCAACTGGACTAAAAACAATGTAACACTAATAGGATGTTTGACTTATTGTTACGAATTGAAATCAATCTGTGACTAATATGATAAAAATATTGCAAAAATGTTTTAACCGCGCTAAAGACGCTTTCTTTGCCAAAATTAAAAATAAAAGATAATTTATTACTAACAGCAACCAACTTTTCGTCATTTGGGAATTCATATTGGATATAAAACCCAACGTTTTTTTTACATCTAAGTTAGAAATGAAGCTTCGTTAAAATTTTATTTATTTACTCGAAATTTTCAATCACAATAAAATACAACTATTCTTAAACTTAAGCCATATTTTTTTCAAAAAGGTATGTAAACTCAGTAATCAGTTCTAAATGCACCAGTCCAGGAACAATAAACTTTGTATTGCTGTATAAAACCACCTTTAAAACAAATATGTTTTACATCCACTCTGCCAAGAATCAAATCTAGGGCTTCAAACACTACAGACAAACGCGCTAACTACTGGACTGCGGATTTATCTGCACTCGATTTCCTTTTGCAGGATTTTTACCTGTTAGTTAAAAGTCGAAAACACTCGTCCATGGTTCTATTTTTCTCACTTAGAACTATATTTTTCATCCGCCCAGACTGAGAAGTATTTTTTTAAGGTGACTTCATTATACCGTCATCTTTTAATGCTTATTTTTTTTTAAATGCCAAATATTTCATTTATTTCAAATTTGTATTCAGTAACCTGACTCAAAGAAGCGAGATATGTATGCAAAGATAGAAAATGTTGTGTTCTATCCTCTCTGCCTACCCTTTCGAGGAAACGGCGTGATGGTTTTTTGTTGTTGTTGTTATTAAAAAATGGTTGCGATATGGATAATTACATAGTAATATGTATACAGTGAAATCTTCATACCTTCTTATAATAATAATTTTATTAAAATAACGACAAACAGATAACATGTGGATTAATTTAAATTTCATTATATTATAATTATTTGTCAGCTTCGTGGTTTACCTGCCATGCCATTGGTCTTGAGTTCGATTCCTGACATGGTTGACATAAAATATTTATTTTTACACTGGAGTCAAAGTCCCTAGACTGGCACCTGAAGCATAACAGTTATCATGTTATTAACAAATTACAACAGGGATGGAGAATACCTCAAATAAGGTAATATGGCAGTCTAGGCATTTACAGAGCTTATGTCCTATCATTGGCTGGTTTAAGTGGCCACTTTACACACTGTGTAACATTCACCATTTTGCCTATGTTTAAACATCCATATTTCTTCAATTCTTCCATTTGTTTATTTTAGTGAAGTTAAATTCTCTAAAATCAACAAATGTTCTAATTTTCCATCCATGTTGTAATTTGTTAATCTTAATGACTCCCGAGGGGGCGAAATCCAGTATTTTGTCTACGAACATTTGGACAAACTCAAATATTGTGATCATGTTACTTTCATGTAACAAAAATGATCATGATAAGCTGCGGTTGGAACAATGATGATGATCATTATTTAAATATGTATTTAGTTAAGTGTTAATAAAATGAATTCGTAATTGTCAATTCAACTCCAAATAATTTTAAAAGTTTTTAAACTGCATGGGTTGAAAACCTGAAAGATATAACTTAAAGTTCTTGATTAAAGTTCATTTTTATTAGGTGTTTTTCAAAGTGTGCGTCTATTAAGTACATCTAGACCGTCTATTAGGTACATGAGGGTAAGGTGATCAGTTTTACGCTTCAGAGACTAGTAATAATAATAATAATAATAATAATAATAATATCTTTATTGGGCATTAAGAAAAAAAATACGTATTAAAAATAATATCAATACAATGCGTACTTACATTAAAAAACATTTATATTATATCCCTAAGGTTAAAATATTGTCTTTCAATATTTTTATTTTTTTGTTGCATTTATCTATGTAGGTAAACCCGTACCAAGGTAGATGCAAGTTGTAACATTATGGTGTGGTAACGGTAAGGAACGCACCCGCAGGCAGCTCAGCAAGAAGCGACAGCAAGGCGATCCACGGTCACTCGCTTAAATATTTTTATATTCACCCGAATGACCGCGGACCACCCCGCTATCGCCGCTCACTATACCTCCTACAAGTACATAATTATAAACGCATATCTGCATTTAAAAATTGAACATAAATAAAAAAACAACTACATTATGAAATTATACATAAAACAATTAGTAACGAGAAAATGTTTAAAAAGGCTATAAAAAAATGGATAGTGGAGCTAGGTAGAAGTAAAATGGATTGTCTTATTCGCCCAAACCAATATTGAATCAACTGCTCTACAAGTGTATAGCTTATGTTAGGTTTTTGTTATTTTCATTGTGTTTTGTAATATAAACAATATAGATGTACATATTTACCTAGTTTTTAAAACTGTGAATATTTTGTTGATTATCTCTGTTTATTAAGTGAGTCTTCTTTGTTTATTCTCAAACGTAAAAACATTTTTTAAAAATATATTGTTAAGTGTCCTTGGCACGGGTAACCCCAGTGAGGTCACATTTTTTTATTATTAATCATAGTTTGTAAGAGAAAAATATAAATTAAATACTACATTAAAATGTTTTAAGGGCATTGTGCCTTATCCAAGAGCCACATCACCACAGCTCTTGAAAACCTCTGAAGTGCTTTTATAACTAATTGATGTAGGAAGTTGGTCTTATAGTTTTTTCCACTACAGTAGTGGTAACGCTGAGCTGATGTGGTCCTTATTTTGGGGACAATGAGAGATTTGTTTGGGATAGATTTAGTGTGGTGTAAATGGTCTGTATATTTCTGCGTGTGTATGTTTTTGTGTATAAATGCAAGTATACATTCATTGAACAGTTGGTGGTTAAGACAGGAAATTCTGAAAACAGTAGACTTGATGGATAACGATGGTAGTGTAAAGAGACCTTTTAAATTTTTATTTTTTTTTAATGCACAAAATACACAATTTTACATAGACACAATTAAATGTTTTTAATGTTCCGACTAGTTAGAAAATTCCGTGTTAAGTCGGAACTCTTCGATATATCAATCAAAAATATTTATTTACATATTAAAACAATATACAAGTAATCAAAACAATATGTAAAATAATCAAAACAATGTACAAAATAATAGTTGAAAAATATAAATAATAAAAATTTATACATATCGAAAAATGGAATGTAGAAAAGTTCTATAATAATACTTATGACAGTGATGATATGCACATATACGTATATGGATAATAATGAAGACAGCAGCAATGTTATATATTTATTCACCAAGCAATCTCATACAGTGGTCTCTACCCCTCGATACAATCCAATTATGGATCTTCATCTTAAATATAGACGTTGTTTTGGAGAACTTAATATGTTCATCCAAGACGTTGAACACTCTTGGAGCTATATATGAAAAGTGTCTCCGAGCAAACATCGTACGTGTTCTCGGTATTACGAAGTTTAGGTTACGCGAAAACCTCGTACGGGCATTCTGTTGGCAGTTGGGACCTCCTTCCGTAGTCGCCTGAACAGAAAAATGTCAATACATTCTTGATATAGATTAAAATAAACATTCCATGTCGACCATATCGGGAATCGAACCTGAGATCTCTCGTATGATAGGCAATCGCGTTGACTGTTTAACTCGGAGGCGGATTTCGTTTACCTAAATTGATTACAGGTAGGTAGTAAAGGGTTGTTTTTTTTTTATTTGTTCTCATTTTTGCGTCCATCTTGTTATAGTTGCTCTAGAGCAGATCCGACAAATATTTTTTTTGTCCATCAAATATCGATGAAGCATTACTGCGATAGAAATATTTATATTCGAGTTGGTATACATTTGTAAAAACATCGAGTGAATAAAAAATGATTGCCTATTCTTGACGCCAAGTATATCTTGAAATTAATTTCCACGCTTGAGTACTCGCACAGATATCAATGACTTGGTTTACTAGATTTTACTCCGGGATTATGGCAACAGGGTTAACAAAAAGTTTTCATTTACATTTTTTTTAACCCTTCCCCGGTGATGTGTAACTAGTACACATTGCGTCTAATAACTATAATACCTTTCTTCATAAAAATAATAAATATTGATTTTTGATTTTCAGTATTCCTCCATTACACATTTACGTATCGACTGAAATAATTTGTTATTTAATAATTAGTACTTATTAGGCACAAAAAAGCAGTTTATCGGAAATCGGGGATAAATTACAAATATCATAAAAAGTAAACTCACAGTATACCAATAACACCTGGCGTTACGCGTCCACTACATGTCCAGTCACGTGGTCCAGTCCAGTACTAGCTACTTAGTAGCTCTTGGGAATCTGGCGCGGGTGCACGTTTCGCCCGAGTCGTTAGCGATACTCAATGGTTTTTTACATATTTTCAGCAGTTAGATTAAAAATATTATCGTCTTTGAATTAAATTATGGTTAATTAAAGCCATTTCCTATTAATATTCAATTTTTCCCTTTTAAATCTCTTATTTTTTTATGTGTAGTGACTGCACAGCGCCGTAACGCGCGGGTATTTTCAAGACAGTAGGGGAAACGTTAAATGGAAAAAAAATAATTTGAATAATGTAATAAACAAACATTTCTCAGTGTGTAATGAGTATATAAACGGTTTTCCATTTTTTTTTTGTGGATGTTAAGAAATATCGTTTATGTATTGTTCTGTGTCTGGGTGGATAGAGAATATAGTTCTGACACTGAAAAATAACCGGAACCCTGGACGAGCATTTTTGACTCGATTCCTATTCTCAGATAAAACATCCTGAAATAGTAATCCTGAGGAAGGAAAAAGGGAAAAAGGAAAAAAGAAACAGGAATAATATGTTGTATTTCTTGAACAATAATTCAATTGTGCCTACGTCATAAGAGACTAAAATAAACAATGTAAACAGTCATGTTATGTTTTTATGATTATTTTAGTTTTTATTGCTTATTAAGTTAATGATAATTAGGTTAATTAGATTAATTACGTTTTTATGTTATTATTTTGTTAACTTTGTTAAATAACAAATTTAAGGCATACTTTTTTTTATTTTTTTTTTTGTTTTTTTTTACAGTATACATAAGAGGTAAAACGGAGTATTCGAAAAATAAAGGATAATTACATAGAAATGAAATACATATCAACAGTAAAAATAGTCAACAAAAATCCCACAAAGGCATGGCCTGTTCGTGGGTATACAAGAAATGTTTATGAATTTTTGCTCCTGTAATAAATAGACAGTTTTAATATTTTTGTGTAACATAAAGAGAAAAGAAAATATTCTGTAAAAAAATTTAAGGTATTTAAAAAAAATAAAATTATAGTAATTAAAACAGGCAATAAAAAATGAAAAAAAAACATATTGTAAAAATAAAATATTCCTTATTATTAAAGGGCAACAAAATATATCATAGAAAAAAAGAGTTCATATCTTTAGAAAAAAGGAATCAAAAAATTTTGGACCTACAAAATATGCATGTTCTAATTGTTAAATGTTTCCCTCGGCACGGGACACCCCAGTGAGGGAACATTATTCTGTATAAAAAAAAGAATGCAAACATTATAAAAGTGTAAATAAATAAACACATGAATTCAGTGAGGTATCTTCAAATGGCCAAACATTTTTTAAATGATCTTTAAAAAAAAAATCTCTTCTTTCTCAACCCTGTTTATAACAGTAAACATAATGTTTTGAAATTCAGTTTGAAACTTATTAATTTGAGAATTAATGATCCAACTGCCCGAATCCGATCTCAATGGATAAGATGATAGTACAGTTTTCAATGGACGCCATTTCATTGAAAAATAATAATAACACTACGTTGGAAATGGCTTTCTGTCATTGGATACTGAGATCTTTGAACCAACGCTAGTAAGTAATAATGTTTAAATGTGGTGCGGGAAATTAAATTGTAAGTTTATTTATTAAAATTGAATTTCATTTAGTCTTTTCATTATTTATTCTCCATCTCGATGTTCGATATGCACAAATAATGATGTTTTTTAAAAATCAATCGCAATGAATTTCTTGCACTATTAATGATATTTGAATTATCTTTTGAGATGACAGTCTAGAAACTGTAAAGTATCGCAATAAAAAAAAACTCTTACCATATTTTTACTTCGTTTTTTAATAATTTTAAAACCAAAAATCTTTTCATTATGTCAATATTTATATTTTTTAATTATGTTTTTCTAAATATATTCTTTTATTTTGATTTCAATGATACAATTATTTTGTTTTTTTTTAATACTACTTTATTTTACTATTATTTTGTTGATTTTAATAATACCATTATTTTGTATATTTGACTATGTGTGAATCTAAATTTCTATGATTATATTTAAAAATTTACATCGTTTTTGCATTGTTTTCTTTGAAATTTTATTATATATTACTTAAACCTTTTATTTCTCTAGATCGTTATTCTATTTCATCACATATCATTATAATGTAATCTAATTAATTTTACTTTGTATTTTTATTGTTGATTATTATGTCTTAACACGGGCATAGCCTCAAAAGCCTTAATAAGTTCATTTATATTTAAATCAGTTAATTTTAAATGAATAAAAAAATAAAATAAATAAATAAGAGTTATATAAACATATTATTAGATCAAGTCATGTTATGTCTTGTCTGGTTAGTGTAGTCTTCACTTGCTTCTAATGCTGATTTTAAATTTGCTTCCAAAATAATTTTTCAAATAGTCTGGTCAAGTATTTTTGACTGTCTTATTGAATAATCCATACTAATATGGAAAATGCGAAAGTGTGTTCATTTGTTTGGGCTTTCTTTACGTTTTATCCCGAATTTTTGAAAAATCATTTAAAAAATATTTAAATCGACATTGTTTGAAAATGAGAAAGCGGTAAGATGAGATTTAGAAAGAATCGATTTGAAATGATTTTTTTTTCTTTCTATAATTGACTTGCTTTATCAGTGGTTAGTTTGGATTGCTTTTTGTTTAAGTTTTGTAGTGGGATTTTGGATTTGTGGACAGAATAAGTATACTACGTCACCATGACTAACGGATAATCGTATTTCTTTCAAAGCAATAGTTTTAAGAAAAAACAACTTTTAATCCTGATAAAATTTGTCATTCCATCAAGGAAATTCTTTTTGATAAACGAAAACTCCTATTGATAAACGACACAATTAACTCATAACCTCAAATATATCTCCCTTATACCAAGTGAGCGAAGCCTGGGGTAAAAGGTTGACGGGTAAAAGCTTGATTTTATAAAAGGGAAATATCGCGTACTACTAATACCGATAAAAATATGTTAAATGGATTAAGAACAATAAATTTTATTTTGAAAATCAAACGAATATTGTTGAGAAATTTTTTCAAATATAACTTTAAAAAAGAATTTTTTTTTTTAAATGTCACTAGAAAAACGAGACATGTTTGGCATTGATAGTTGTGGCGTCAAGATTCGTGAAAATGTTCTAAAAAAACTGAATGGTTTGGAACAAAGTTGAAAATTAACATGAATCGTGACTTATCAAAAACGTGGCCAATGCAATTACTGTTTTTGCGGGAATTCAAAATTACAATTTTAATAATATTTTTTATGCTACCAATGAGTAGCAAAATGTTACAGTATTTCATAAACCCTTTTTACGTTGAAAATGTAAAAAAAGGTGATGTTTTCTTATTGTGTTGTTATTAGTTATTTAATTTTGACTTTGTTTGGAATGAAAATCAGATTTGTATTTGGAAAGTATTTGAATTAAAAATACGATTTCAAAAGGTAGGTACAATTTTATTCTAAAAGAAATACGCCCAAATGCACAAAACAAATAAAAAAAAATTGATACAACCAAAAATAAACTTTAATTTTTAACATACAATTTTTTTGTAACTGCCCTTGGTTCTATAAAATAAAATAAACATTTCTAAATATATTGGGCCTTTCTTATACACCAGGTATAAAGTTACGCTTAGGCGTATAATTAAACAGTGAATCAAAAACGTTCTATATGAGTAAGGTAGCTACCGCAATGAAAAAACGCAAAGTAAATAGTTAAACTTAGGTGCTTAGAATTAAATTCCAATTTAGTTTTTTGTTGGATCAAATCTTGAATAAACGCAGCTAATGGAAAAACTCTAAGCGACTTATTAATTTATATTACCAGCCACGTTAAATGAAGCGTTCAATTTTCATTTATGCGTTTAAGAATATTTTTCTTCTTCTTCTTCCTTGCTTAAGACCTATGAGGTCTCTTCTTTAGAGAGCTGTTCCCCCTGTGAGGTGTATTCTCAGCTGTCTTTCAATCTTTTGGGAGGTCCTTCCACGAGGACGAATCCCGTGACCCTGATTATGTAGCGCAATATAAGGGAGTCTGTGCCTCGATTATGAACGCTATCTTTATTTGTATATATCGAGACGGTATACTCAACTTCTGTACTATCTGTATCTTACCTCGGTATGTTCTACCTACTTGTCATATCGACATCATATGATCGAAACAAGCCAATGGAATGACCGCAAACAATTAGTCCGCGTTCCTTACGTCAATAACATTTAAAATAGTTCTCATTTATATTGAAAATGGGCTTCTGTAATAAAAAGTGCTCATTAACATATTACAACAGAGATGAAGAACATTTAAGAGAAGGTAATATAGAAGTCTAGGCATCTACAGGGCTTATGACCTGTCATTGCCTAGACTTCTATATTACCTTCTCTTAAATGTTCTTCATCTCTGTTGTAATATGTTATTATAAACAGCTCCCCAGGGAATCGAATCCAGTCCTTGTCTACGAAAATTTGGACAAACTCAAAATATTATAAACTCCAATAAATCTCAATTCAAGCAAAAAATGCTCGCTTTTTTTGTATGACTTTTGGAAATCGCCTAGATGATACGCTTAACGATCGTCTTTATGTATCTACCGATTGACTTCAAAGCCGGCTCCTTTAACGTCTCGATACATGCACTCGGAAAGATAGTAAAACAGATGGAAAAATATAATAACTATATTATGTTTTTATAGTGGTAACTTTATAACGCCTAGATACTCTTACTTGTTAATAGGACAGAATCTAGCGACATTATTTTCACATCTAGGCGTTCGTTTTATTAATGTGACAGTTATGTCGGAATTTAATTCGACTTCAAAATTTACATATTTCTCTCTCATATTTTTAATACGCTTTCAAGAAGAAAAGTGCCAACCTCAAAAGGATTAATTTTTTAAATAAATTATAACTAAAGGAAAAATTTCTCCAAACAATAAACTAATTTCCTACAAACTATAAACAATTATAAAAATAAGGTCACCTCACTGGGGTTACACTGGTTTGTGGTGATATACTCATGTGTTTGTGTTAACTAATTGCTCGTCCCCACTCAACAAAGGACTTTTATTCCCATAGAATTAAGACTTATGTCTCAAAGAATGTGTAATAAACTACATATATACAAATAAATAAATAAAGCTGTAATCAACTAAATTAAACGCCGTCTTTGTCGACACTGAATCAGAGTATAAAATTACTTAACAAAAGTTATGGTTTATTTTTATTTATTATTCCTACGTATAAATGAAATGATCTGTGACTTTTGAAACAAAATAGGTAGGTAGTAGTGGTATGAATAAATTAAAGTACTTCATAACAGTTTTATTTGTTAAATTTGTACACAAATATTACTTTACTCATTCATACGATGCAAATACATTATTTCTGGTGCAATTTTTAAAAGCGATTAAGTAACCACGTTACTTGATCACAGACCATTAAATTGGATATGTATCATTACAGCTGGCGACTTTTTTGTAGCGAAAGCGCTCATGCTTGAAATAAGTTTGTTTACAATCATACATAGCACCTTTATACCCACACCGCCTCATATAAAACTGGCGATGATCAAATTAGCACTAGCTGAGTGAATCTAGAATTAATTAGCAATAGCTTTGGCACCGTCTAAAACTTTCTAACTAATGATACAACGATGGTGAATAAAAATAGAATGAGTGTGTGATTCCATCATGGTGGCGTTTCAATGGAGACGGATAAAATATGGATGTGTAACAAGGTATTATGTGGAAACAAAACATGGGACTGGCAGAGAAAGGATAAAACCAGAGTGAACGCGGTCAAACGTGTGGGAAATCAGTATTTGAAAGGGTTACGAATGACGAAATCAGGCGAGAGTGCATATCTGAGACAGGTATAATTGATAAGATTAAGAAAGGGCAACAGATGATTTGGTCACGTAAATGGAGTGGGTACCAAAATGGTTGTAAAACAGATATATGTATAACCAAAACGTATGGTAACATAGGACGAGGACGATCAGGAAAGACGTGACATGATTAGGTTAATCAAAATCTTAGCAGACACAACCGCCTGGCGGTCTATTCTCTCTGCCTAATCCTACGAGGAAATGGCGTGATGGTAGTCCGCCTCATTATGTAGTAATTGACGTGTTTGTTTACCATTTTTGAAGCCTCGAGTTTAATTCCTGCAGGGTGAAAGTGAAATGTTCGTTTTAAACGTGATTTCTTCACTACAATATTATAATGTTCCTGAACTGGCCCTTGAAGGGTAAGACTGAGCACTTTATCTTCCATTTAACAAAAATATCTAGATACGTGGAGTGCCATTGCAATTCCATACGCACTACCAGGTGCGGGTAGAGAAATGACCATAATGATGACGTCTTATTTTTATTCTAATAAATTTTAAATAAATCTAAAAAACACACTATTTTCAACTAACAAATATTACACAACAAAACCAATAGCATTTTACATGTCCGTCTAAATAATTTAGCATGCTAATTAATTTAAGTAAAAATAGCTATAATTGCCATCAGTATGTAAAACTATTTTTTTCTCAATAGCACCTACCATTGACCCTGGCTACCGTTTTTTCAGCCATTTCTAAGGCCAGAATTACAGAGCGACAGTGAGTGGGAATTCACGTCTGCGTAGTTTGCTCGCGATTTACACATCACACAATAAGTGAGAGTCACGGAGGGGTTTTGAAAATCAGTCGTAGTTTAGTCACGACTTTGAGGTTTTGACTGGACATTCTGTAGCGAGACTTATGCAATGGGCGCTGCGAGCGGACCAAATTTATTTCATTTTACAGAGCATGACTGAATTATGGGATTTAAAAATATGAACTGAGCAACAATATTTTGAGTTTGTCCAAATGTTCGTAGACAAAAGACTAGGTCAAAAGCTCTCAAAAAGGCGCATCCTCGGGGGACCACTAGTTAAACCTGAGGATGTTAAATCTCCCTTCCCGGTGATGTGTAGCTAACATTGCATCAAGGAACTTTAAAATCTCGATAAATATAATAAATAATGGGTTAAGATTTTGGGTTATTCCTCCGTTTTACATTTTTTTTTTTTTTTTTTTTTTTTTTTTTCTTTTGTTAAATTTATATTATTATTTTTTCTATTTTATTTATTATATTATTTATTATATTTATGACTTTTAATATTCTTTGTTAAGGTCCATTTGGCTTGAATATTGTGATATGTAATAATCATAATTTTTGTATTTTAAAAATATTATCTTATTTTACAAGTATAAGGAAATTTTCAATAAAGATAAAATTTAACAAAAATATTTACAATGTTTAGTTTTTTTTAATGTTTGTAGACAAAATACTGAATTTCATCACTTAGGGAGTCAATGATGTTAACAAATCACAGAGATAAAGACGAAAACAAGAAAATATTTGTATGAGGTAAAGTAGTAAGAATTATCAAATATTCTTCTCCCTCAAAAATAAATTTTCTACTTTTTTTACACCTCAAGCATGGTAGGTGAATGCGCGAACCACTACACTACGAGGTGGATTAATCTCCACTTTTTGCTTTTTAGGATTTTTACTTGACACTAGACATCGAGTCGACAACAGTAGGTCAGAATCCTGATTCTCTACTCATAACTGTATTCGTTATACGCCCGGATACTAAACATGCATCCAGTCAGCACTTTAATAATGTATTTATATTAAAATAAATTAAAATTAAGTATCCTAGTAAGTTGTGTTGAATCAGCTGGATGATAAAGGTTTCAGCTCTTTTACTTCACAAAATTCAGCAGATGAAAGAGTTGATGAAATTCAGATGTTCACACGGGCAGAGTGGTGAATGTTACATAGTATGTAAAGCAGCCACGTAAACCAGCCAATGACAGGTCAAAAGACCTTTAAATACCCAGACTTCTATATTTAGTTATCTGAAATATTCTCCATCTCTGTTGTAATTTGTTAATAAATTAATAAACATTTTTATTTTCAAATTAAAGCTATTTTTAGTGGGCACAGTTTGTACTACAAACTCATTGATAAAAAAAAGATATGTATGTTTATAATATGGTGACGAATGTGGGATTTATTTTACTAGTTAGCATTTTCATTCTCTAAATGCCATCTTTACTGTTAAATGTCGCAGTGTCAAAATATTTTTTTAAAAAACAAAATATTTTAGTGTTATCACTTTTTTAATAACTGGACCCTGAGTTCAATAAATATCAGACAAAATCGATTACTTTTCCGCAAATGTCAGTCATTGTTACAATGATTTGGTAAAAAAAGTTATGCAAAATTATTGCTCAGAATTTATCAATATTTTCGTACACGATATATTATACGTACACCACAAGTACTTAATATACCCGTTAGTCAATTAGTATGTCAAATTCAAAAACCTACTTTTCTTTTTATTGGGGTAATACGCTTTATAATAAAATGCGTTTTGAAGTTACAACATTCCATCTTACAAGAATCATTGTGGAGCACAATAGCCACAGGCGGTATTTAGCAAATTCATTTATTTTTAGTTATTGGATTTATGAAATAAGACTATTTGGCATTTTGAAAATTATTTCGAAAATTGAAAGTAAGCATTAGCACAAGATAATATTCTTTTTAACATTGGTTTTATAATTGATTGATTTTTTAATGAATCTAAAATTCACGAGTTTTTAATATTACTTGTATAATGTATAAATAATTAAGTTTGCATGTTATGGTGCATACATTTTTATTATTTAAAAAAAATAATATTATTTTTATTGCATCCCATATGTGAAGCCATGCAAAAAAAATCTACAAATTAACCACTCTCTAGAGGGTAAAAAAGATTTAAAATAGCACCTTTGTTAATTTTATTAATATGTTTGCAATATTACATAAATAAACAGGCTAAGGATATAAATTTTGTATATTTCTTTATAAAATCCATTTATATTGTTATCCACAATAAAATTTCATACCAAAAGTATTATTAATATAACGTCTTTGTGTGTATTTAAATTTCATATAATTCATAACGGTTTTAAATAAAATAAACAAAAAAAAGTTTTTCTACATACTTATTTCAAATCAGTTAAAAGACAATAAGGTATTAAAGCCAATTTACAGTTTAAAGCGTAAAAGGAAAAAGCTTAAATTGGTTAATACGTCATTCATTGTAATGTCTACCAAGTGTTGCAGTCAATTTTTAAATTGGCGTTAAATAAGGTACCTGTATGCGTAGGTTGTAAGAAAATCAATTTCCTTTTTATTAAAATAGTAGATACCTAGATTTCTCCGAGCCCAAGGTAATATTTATATTAAACAAGCTATTTTTTTACGAAATTAAGTATTATCAACAACACGTGCTATTTAAACCAATTGCAGTTTTTATATTCCATTTTCCATGAAATCACAGACAAAAAATCCAAATTTTCGCAATTTGTTCGACATGTGGGTGCTTATCGCTTCGTTTCGCTTTCGAAAAATTTGTATTTTTTGTTCTCATTTAATGTATGTTTCACAACATCTTTTAAACTGTCGAGTTTTTATGTAGGCAATGGAAAAGTGAAAAATATTACCGTAATATAATGTGAATTTAAGTATACGCCTTCAATTCAATTTATTTATTTGATACGTTCATGTATACTACAAAAAAAACAACACATAAACAACATATTTCTTTAACACGAAAAAATTAACAATAGAATTTGAATGTGAAATACACATGGTAAAATAAAAATACCCAGACATTAGAATATTATAAAGCAATCTGCTCTGAACTTTTTTTCGTAACATGAAATATGTCAATATCTGAAGAGATACGATTGAGATGTCAATATCTGAAGAGATACGATTGAGTACATCTATTACTCATCCCACTGGCATAATTATCGTCAGTCCATTTCTGCAAGAAGGAAGATAAAACAGCTCCCTTGAGCCGTAGATTTCTAGGGTAGTTATGAGGAACATACAAAACATCAGTGAACATAACCTCAACCAAATAATGGCAATAATTATCAGCCATGTTTTAAAAATATCAAAATGTTTGCAGACTGGCTGGATTTCCTTTCTAGTGAGTTATATAGATCTAAATTTGTTGCAACAGAGAGGGAAAACATTTTTAGGAAGAAAATATGAAAATCTAGGCGAGGAAGTATAAAAATTGGAAAATTGTTTTAAGGCCCCGATCGCATCAACATCGTTCCCTTTCCGCAACTAATGGTGCATAGGGCACTGCATTGGTACACCAATCGCAGCGTATTTTGATCATTTTTGTTACATGAGGGTAAGATGATCAGTCTTACGCTTTAGGTACTAGTCCAGGGACTATGAAATATTATTGTGTGAAAACACTCTTGAAAATACGTCAACCATGCCGGGAATTGAACCCGAGACCTCTTGCGTGGCAGGCTGACGCGCTGACCACACCACGAGGACGACACAATTTCAATGGGAAGTTAACATTTATCTTCAATTGTATCTACAAAGTAAAATTAAGTTTTCTGTATGAAAAGCAGAATATGCATACAATTTTTTCTTCTGAACATGTTCAATTATAGGTTACTGACGAAGATACTTTAAATGTTCATGCAAATATACTCATTTTTGAACAGAAATATAGGTTTTTTTTAATAGACAGTCGAAGATAACTTCCCGTTGTAATCGGGGCCCAGGCGTTGCCTAGTAGAAAAATTGGTTAAGCCGCATGAATCTCTCATATATCACATTTAAGATTTTTCGAAGGAAAATATCTGCATATAAAAAAATATATTTTAGCGTTAAGTATGCAAAAATGTTGCTGAATATATTTGATAGTATTTATATGATCTTATAAGCAGAATTTCAATGTTATATTATTCAAATTAAAAAAATAATAGTGGCACAATGATCATTATAGCACTGTTATTTCTGAAAACATTTAAAACTCGATGGCACACTTAAAGTTGTGTCTTTGTTTTCGAAAATAAATGTTTGCTGTTAGCCACTGTTGTGTGTGGAAGTCCTGTTTTTTTATTATTAATTAATTTCGTACAGTGCGTTCGAATGTTTATTAACTTTATGTTGATGTGTTAGTGCCTGAAGGTAAACCAAGTAATCATACACACTTCGTTTGTGTTAGTGGAGACATTAGAATGATGAATATGAAAACTTATTGTTACGCACACATAAAACAGGGATTATAAAATATTCGAATGGACTGTACGTGTGTAAATAAACAGTTTGTAACAACTTAAACTACTTACCATAACATTAGAATAGTCCAGAAACCGCGTGCGCGCATCTGAATCCGACTAAACTACTCACAAATTAGTAGTTTTTCGCTTTGGCCATTAGGTGCTCTGTAGACGTCGCTTAGTACGCAACTGCCGATTTAAATTAGATTAAAGTATGCCGTATTGTGTCGTCTGAAGTGTCAAAATACTGCTGGAATTAAAAGGGAATAGGGTAGGATCACATTTCATGTGTAAGAAGCAAATCCACAAGTAATATTATTTGAGGATTCGATAATTTTACCATCTGTCAGATTGTGACATAAAATTACGTGGACACTGTGTTAGTATTGCCAGGGTAGTAAAATTTTTTCCCGGCTTTCTAAGTGTAATATTAAACGGTATTAATTTACTTAATTACTAAAATATTATTTTTACGTTTGCCTAATAAAAGCACCTGTTTTCCTGTAAAATATTTTTTACTGTAAAATATAACATAACATAATACGAAATTATCTTATATTTGTGTATATTGTTCACGGTCTGGCAACATTACGGGCCCACTTCACGCATGCGCGCAGGTGGGATATCGGGTAGAGAGGGGACTTTTGGACACAGTACGATGTATACAAACTTGGTTCTACGGTCTTTCTAGTATATTATAATTCATACCGATTTTGCACTTATATTATAAAAACATGTTTTTACAAGTTGTTTTTTTTTTTCATTTGTTTCAGTCCTTGGATGGGTTTGCATTATCTGTAGCGGCGGATGGTAGATTTCTCTACATCTCAGAAACTGTATCTATTTATTTAGGATTATCACAGGTGAGTTTGTTATTTTATGTATTTTTTCATGAAATACGTAGGTATATATAATAGTATTTAAAAGCACTCTATTTTATTTGGTATAACGAACAAAAAATATGAAGACTGTTGAAGTGGAAATCAAACTATTTATTTAATGGCCCAATTAAGTGGATCATTTTATTATGTGGGTGTTTTAAAAATAGTGGGCCAATGATTGACCCCTGTGGAGTACCATTCGTAATGTATCTAAGTTATGTTACTAATATTTTTTCTATTTCTTATTTCAACTATTTTTCATCTTTGTTTAGGTTGGTAGGCAATTTTTTTTTCTTAAAAGATGAAGTATTTTACCACTTTTCAGTGATAATATCAATCAAATTATTTTTCCTCATTTCTCTGGCTCTATCATAACTCACTGTCTGCATAGACTGTTGAATTTAGCTCTCTTCGTCCTCAGGCTGTAGTTTCAGGCTATCTTTCTGTCCTGGACCACATCCTCCAGGACGTACATCTGCATTTGGTTATCTCTTTGCTCTACTGATTGTTATTCGAGAATGATTCATGCAGATCGCCTGGTTTATAATGCTATGCATCCAACGTGCCAACTAAATATCATATGGTTATATCAACCAACTAAAAGTATTTTTTATAGTAAAGTGGTATTTAAATTGTTATGTGACTAGCGATCATCAATCAGAAGAGGTCTTATTCTGTCAGTGTTTTGATTTGTATGTTCGTTCGTATCGTATGAAGCGGGAATGAGAGCGAAACTCAATTTTGATTTTAGATATCTGAGATCCGAACGAACTTACGAAACAAATTTCCCTTGTAATACCTACGGGCCCAGACCCCTTAGCTTGTCGTTCCTTCGTTTCATAAGATTTTTCGTATTCCAAACATCATCTATCTTACTCTGAAGTTATTAAAAATGTAAGTATTTCGTATTTATTTCCATTACATACAAACGTATACTCTTGTGCTAACTACTTTGAATTGAAAATTCACTGGAAATGTTTTACTGTGTGAAATCATACATAGATTGTAGTTTCCTTACATTAATATTATAGATCTTTTTAATTATTCTACTCAATCAAATATAAAAATAACTTATTTCTGCCTAACCAGTTTTCACAAAATAATTCCACTGGTAACCACCTTTATTTTTTTAATGAAAAAAATGACTTATTTTCATCCAGTCCGCTTCGATTTTTCTTTTCTTTCTTTGCAACAACGTAACAAAAGATTTCTCGTGCCTAAAGCAAATGGCCACTATGAACAAAATGTCTTCTTCGTTTGTTTTCTTCCCGAATATTCCCCCTGATAGCTTTCACTGCACGCCCGCTAGATGCCGGACTAGGTTTAGCGAACTACGTGACGCGAATAACAAAATGGAGGATCATCCACGTATTTTGGAAGCACGATGGCTAGTGACCTCAGGATAGCGACAATTGATACTTTACCATCCTTTATAGGCACAGGCTTGTGATATTCCGGGTTCGTTAATCGAATCTAGATAAGCATGTTTCGACAAACTTATTTTATAGCGTTTCATAAGTTAATTTGAAAAATATGATCAAAAATTAATTCAAACTCACTAAAGTTTATTAATTTGAGAAAAATGTTTCTCAGTACCTACTGAATATCTTACATTATTGCAAAGAACGATGTAAGATCTTGAATTTCAACCCAATATTAAGTAATCGTTTACCACAAATTCCATTCCTTCTTCAAATATTTGTTTAGGGTAAAACCACATACATTATAATATTCATTGTACCCTTGCACACACCCGATGGTGCAAAGGGAACTACATTAGAACACCGAACACAGTGTGTTTCAATTTCATGTTATGTGAAGGTAAAGTGATCAGTTTTACGCTTCTGGTACCAGTCAAGGGATAACGAAATATTGTAGCGTTATAATCCATGGTTAAAGCATATGTTTCCCATCGACATTGCAAAGAATTGAAACCGAAACCTCAAGCATCGCAAACCAAACACCGCAAGGCTGACTTATCCCCACTCGATTTCCTTTCCAAAATTTTAACTGAGAGTATCCATCGAGTCGAAAACACTCGTATGGGTTTCTGGTTCTAAATAACAGACATAATTGTACTTTTCACCCAGAAAATAATAATTTTGTAAAACTCATGCAAAAAGTCTTATTGTACTTCGTCGTTTCGGGAGCTTAAGGATTACGGATTGAAGGTGTTTTTCATTTTTCAACATTATGAATCTCAATATTTCCTTTTCTGCCTACCTGGGTGTGTCCGTTCTTCCCATGTTAACAAACTTCATTTTTCACGGGAAATCTCGTGATCCGACTGACGTCACTCAAGATGGCGCACGCGGGAAGCATGCTGGTCACGTGTTCCTTCACCCCCCCTTGTGGATTAACCCCCTCCCACCGTTCCCTACCCCCCGGCATGCCCCTGGAGTGCGGACGTAAGTACCACAACCTTTGGGTAAATCACGTACGTCTATGGTTTATTTAGTAACGAGTGTATGAACGCAATAGCGTGTGAATGAACTGCTATAGAGCAATATTGGTTATTAACAGAGTAAGAAAGACCCGAGGAAATTTAGAAATCACATCCATAAAACATCGGAAAACATTTTACTATCCAGTTGAAGGCAATGGCGAATGTTTAAAGAGACCCGTTATTCTTCTGCTTTTCGTTATTTAAATACTGCAAAATAACAAGATAAATTAAGACTTCGAGCACCGGCCGAATCCACATAGAGTTTACCCTGTGCCCGGCCCATTTTTGTGAAATTTCATGCTTTGTGAAGAGTTTCTTAAACATGTCATAATTATGAAAACACCAAGTTAAATTAATTCTTACTTCTCAAATGTATTTAAAACAATTTAATACGTCATTTTTGTATGATAGTTCTGCCAACATTGGCCTTTATGGAGAGCCACATTGCAATGTTCGCACGTATACCTACAGCGTCTCGCTCCTTTTTTTGTGCTATGTATCCGGAGCCGTGTAAACACGTAATTATAATAACCACGCGTTGTGTCCCGGTCCCGTGTTTTCACGTACTTTACCAGCAGCGAAAAAGTATTAATAAAAGTCACTAAATGTCAATAAAATGCACTTTTTTAAACAGCTGGTAAATCAGGTGAAAACACGGGACTGGGACACAACGCATGGTTATATAATCACGTGTTTACACGGCTCCGGGATACAAAGTGTTAACAAGAATCACATAAAATAGAAATTCAATGATACGAAACGATGACGACCTCCTTGGTGTGGTAGTTAAACTACTTGACTCACGCACTGAAGGTTCCTGATCTATTACAGATGAGAACACAAAAATTCAATGTGATTTTTATCAAGCCTGCGTGTTCTGTACAGTAATTCACCTCTGAAATTGGGCCTCTTGTGTTGCAAAAAAGGAAATAACGATCTTTTTTTTTTTTTTTAATGGATCTTACTTATTTTTGCATTGCTGTTTTTTACCTCGCTCATTGTTCACAAGACACAGATTTGTACCTTAAATGACAAACCACGGAAGTCACATTGAACAAAATGTTTAGGAAACAAGATTTTGTGATGGCGCAATTTCCAAAACATCATAATTTTATAACCAAACTAGCGGACCCGACAGACGTTGTCCTGCCCAAACGTTGGCTTGCCTGCTATAAGCTTGGAAAAATACTTTTAATTGATAAGTAGGTACCTAGGTACTTGTTTGTGATTAAATTCCAAAACTAAAAATTGTTAATATTCAAATATTGAATTTAAATGGGTAGTATTTAGGTACTTGTTTATGGTTGAATTCCAAAACATAAAATAAATAGTTTTTCGTATATGGCATTCTTTTTGCAAACGTCAAACTTCGGTCTTGTCTCGGTGTACTTATGTAAGAATACGTTTTTTAAAAAACAATTGAATTTAATATTATTTAAATATCGCCAAAAATCCCGTCAAAATAAATAAATGGGTAGAATTCGATTGAGATCCACAAAAAACAAATGCTGTTTGTAAACATTCAAAAACAAACTTTTTTACACACAAAAAAACATTTTTTTTTTTGTAAATGCATTCTCCTCGAATGCAACCCTGGTAGATCGATGAATAAAACATTTATGCCCCTTACTTCTTTTTTACATATTAGATTGAAGATTTTAATATCTACAAACACGCACAACGCAAAGATCTATATTTCTCTGAAAACCGCACGTAAATTGTTTAAGCCGTTTGGGAGGAGTTCGGTGTTCGGGTTCTTTATAGGTTAAGATGAGATCAATTTAACCTATAAAGAACTTTTAATGTAAAACAAAATTTTATTTTTTAAATAATGGTTCATATTAAAAAAGTGTATGTGGAACTACTGATGTTTTTTGCATTAAAACAAATAGGACTTCAAAACATTTTTACAACAAAACTAGACTTAAGTGTTTCACTAACGCATAAAATAGCTTATTGCGATAATTTCTGCATTTTCATCTTCAAAATGGCAAAAAGTGGACTATCGTTATTTATCCTCTTAAGGTGCAAATATTTACTTACTCTGAAATAGTTGTGTTATATCTAACCGCTCTCACTTTTGTATGAGGATCTAGTGGGAAAGTCGGCTTGTTAAGGAACTTCTCTGAACTTGCTTAATGACGAGGAAACCACAGAAAACTCATTCAGGAGAAGAAACGACGCACATTTATTTATTTATTTAAATGTACAATACAGCACTACTGCCAATTACAATATACAAAAGTTATATTATAAGTTAATTAATAACTGGTGACTAGTAACTGGAGGTACGGAACGGCACACATAAGCATATTCTTATGTGTGCTCTAATAAAAGCAAAACAGTGTTTCTTTAAATTTTACATTTATTGAAAATAAAAATATATTTACAGTCTTAAAACGGGGAAGCTATCCTTAATTAGGCAGTTTGATATGTTTCTTTTTTGGGTGATACCGGGTGTGTTAGATTTGTTCCGACGTTTAAACTTCCATTGCAAGAGCTATCTTCAGGGTAAACTGAGTGTTTTGTAGAAAAAGTATATGTTTAAGTACTAGTAATTTGTACCGTGTCGCAGTCGGCAGTAGGGACATTTCTATTCATTTTTGTAGTATGTAGTGCTGGGAACCATGTTGTGTTTAATTTAAGCCCGTCGTCTTTGTTTATGTTATTTGAGTGTTTGTGTATTTCAACATGGTTCCCAGCACTACATACTAAACATACAAAAATCCGTCCTTGAGGTGATTTTCACAAAAATTACGCTCTGTAAATTATCCAACTATAATAACATAAGAATAATAATAAATATGGAATCGGACGTATTTTTACCAACGTATTTAATTCTCTTAAGGAATACTAAAAGAATTTGACGCCCCTCGGTAATTTAATTTTCTAACTGTCCTTTATATTTTTTCTTTGGCACTCGATTGGACGATTCAAAGTGTTCCTTTCTGGAAGCGGCGAGCGCAGTTTCCCGCTCCGAAAATGGCCGCACGGGCGGGAAATTGAAACCGATGGCGCTCGTACAATGTCTGGTGGCAATAATGTTAGGTAAGAACCTAACTTTAAAGCACCGTTGCTCAATCTTTTAACAGATAACCTTCCAAAAATCATCAACTTTATTTATTATTTAAAAATTACAGCAAATTGCGTTTTTATGGTTTACCGAAATATATTTTGATTTTGCGGCCATTTTCTTTATGTCTCGAATAACTATATTAGAAATAGGAAATTATTATTACAACTTGCATAACTACTCACGGGACCACAATCTGTCTAAATAATAGTTCTTACATGCATTATACCATTTTTATAATTGAAATAAATAAACATATTAGATGTATATTTCACGGCTAGTAATATGTAAATTTATTGTATTCAAAAGATGTTTTCATTTGGGATAAAACAAAATTTAAAAATTATTTTTTTTTTTAATAAAAAAATATTGATCTCTTCTCTATATAATAATCTCTTTTCTTGTGTGAACATATTTTTTTTCTCCTAAATTTTAAAATTTGTTTTAAAAAATTAAGACATCCTGAAATTTCCACTTTAGATTAGTACATGGGAGATTTATTAAATGAATTTTGTGTGTGTTTTTTCGCTATTGATAGCTAAAAATAAATGCAGAAATTATCAAATATATATCGACGCTAGAAAGGAAAAAGTTACAATGCGACATGTAGCAACTTTGCAAAAGAGCCAATTAAATATTATTCATATTTAAAGCATTAACTTTGCTGTCAAACACTTTACTAAATGTTATTAAATATTTGTAAATAACCACTTACCGACTTTTCTATGTCTTCTGATTTCGAGACGTACCCGTCTCTTTCTTCGTCAGGACACCAATTAAACCAGCACGCAAAACTCACTATACACCTTCACCATAATTGTTGCACAAAAACATAAAACCTACACGAAATGCATTTTAATAAGCACATGCACTGATTAGGACAAACATGCAGTGATTAAATATTTTCATAGTTAATAATAAGCCGAAACCCGCGACCGGGATGTGTCGGATTGCATTCGGTTGTACTTGGGTGCATCTTATGGCTCTAAACTCGGCCGTGTGACCTGTGACCTGTGACCTGTGACCTGTGACCTGTGACCTGTGACCTGTGACCTTTAGTTTATTTCGGCTTTCGGCCAGTGAGTGTTTTTAGTTGTCGTGTTAAATTTGTGTCTCTTATTTCATTGCGTATTTTATTTGCCACTTATTTTAATGAACTCGTAAGGTTTAAAATTAAAACGCCTAATTTTGTGTGTTTTAACTTACTTGCTTAACTAAATTTCGAATTCGATTTCGGCCGAAACCAGAACAGAAGCCAAAATTCGGTATTGGTCGGTCAGTAGATTTAAAGTCATTGATGATGAGCAGATTTTGCTTTTTTCTCGACTATCCTCTATCCGCGTGATGGTATAATGAATGTTATCTGATTTCTGTATATTATTCCCGGGTTAGGAACCGCCGCCTTGGAGCATCAGCTCCGGTAGGTACCTACCTCGGTCGGTAATCTGCCACGCTCAGCCATCAACTTTGTGCATAACGACATAAGTTCCCGTTCCAAACTTGAAATTACGTGCGAACTGCCGCCAACTTTTCCCGCCAAACGCGACGCCCGCAGTTAAAATTCATGAAAACACTCCTTCCGTGTAGATGACGCTAATAGCTAATAGCGTTGATTTTTCATATTTCCATGAAAATACCTCAGTTATTTTCTTCCTTATTCAATGCATTTCTTGATTTTAGGAGTGTATTTTTTTCCCTCATTGGGTAAACTTGTATCGAGACAGGAATTTTTAACCAGTATAAATTAGCATATCTGTATGCAATGTATACCTTGTATTTTTTTTATCCAATTCAACTATAATCCTAATTAATAACTGTTTTGGTGATCTTTGGAATATTTTTTTTATTAATTAATTATTAAGTTAGTTTGTAACATTTTAAGAACTATTAAGAGTATAAACTTTTAATATCATTACAATTGACAATTAATTGTATATCATTACAACCCCTAAAAAAGGTTTTTCTTTAAAAGTTTTTTTTAACGTCTTGTACTCTTTTTACTTTATCTTATATATAATTTTAATTTATTTTAATATAAATATCTTTTTGTAAGTGTTGACTGGATGAATGTTCAGTATTCGGGCGTATAAGGAATACAGTTATGAGTAGAGAATCAGGATTCTGACCGACTGTTTTCGACTCGATGGCTAATGTCAAGTAAAAATCCTAAAAAACCAAAAAGTGAAGATTGATCCACCTCGTAGATTATTGGTTCACGCGTTCGCCTACCATGCTTGAGGTGTAAAAAATTTAGGAAATTCACTTTCAAGGAGATGAATCTTTTACAATTCGTACTACTTCACCCCATACATATGTTTTCTCGTTTCAACACTGTTTTTCCCCATTTTCTGTTTTTTTTTGTTTTATTTGCCTGGACTGCTAACTACACATTTATTTCACAACGTGATTTATGTATCTCCAGGTATATTTGCAAACAAATTTGATAACCACATCAAAGGCAGGTGACTGCATAATATATACAAAATAGTAAAGTACAAACAACACACAACCTTCATGAATCTTGATGTGCAATTTGAATAAATAAAAATATTTCTACGCGTGCTTCATTTAAAGCACCCCTATGCGGAGATCGCGTATAAAGGGAGCAGGTATTTATTAAGGGGTTGTTGTGGATCTATATTGATAGAGAAAAAGTATAAACGATAGATTAACATATCAACAGAAACGAATAAATTAGTAGGAATATCAATATGGAGGTATTGACATTTTCAGTGATTATGAACCTGTTTTTTGCCTATGTTTTAAATTTCTACTGACCACTTCTCTAGAACGTTCATTCATTTCACGAGCGCATTTAAACCAATCGATGACAGTTCACAATGTACTCCTGGTAATACCTTGATTCGCCAAACATGAAATAAATGTGGATGCTTGATAATAAAAAAGTTGATGATTGTTACTGTGCGTAAAGTAATCGCCTAATCAAGCTAATCACAGTTTTTAATTCTATTCAAAAGACTTGATAGAAATAATAATTCCGGGTTGTGGTCCCGTGGTACAGTCGCCGACTTACAGGTCAGAAGTCGAAGGTTGAACTCTGCTATGTTGCAACTTGATTCCTACTTTCAAGCCTAGTTATTTACAACGAATATAAGATGGTTTCAAAATTTTAATGCTAATAATAAAATCTCCCAAAAGTCAAATTTTATTTATATTTTTACATACTATTTGAGCTAATTAATAAGGAAAAATTAAAGGTTCCTGTTGGAATAATCATTTTATAATCCCAGAGATTAATGATAGCGAAACTTACCTACATCAAAGTCGCTAATTAATATTCAGATATTGATTCCATGGAATACAATCAATTCTATTATCAATCACAACTAACCTGCCTAACCAGAGACAAATGATATGCAAGGTATGATTCTATTTATCTCACAAAGCATCGGGGTAATATGCTCCGCCATTGTTAGATGATAATTTATTCAAATACACGTATACATATAGAATATAATATGTATATACATAATATAAAGGTTTGCCTACTACATAATAGTAAACTGTCAATGAAAACGCTATGTAGTCAGTTATGTACAGGTTGATTCAGAAAAGTTGATCATATTGATGAAGTGTAGTTGATATAACGTGATGTCCCATATCAGTTGGAATAAGTTTCTTTTCATTTTCCTAACAGTGTCACCAGAAGTCAAAATCTGCCATTTATCAAATTTGTGTAGTCAATTCGTCACACGACTTGGAATTCTTTTAGACAGATCTTCCGGCTTTTTGTAGAACTCTTCACCATTAACACAGTGTGGAATGAAGATGGGTTGGTATGGGTTCGCGCGAAATTTTATACGTTAAGCGTGTTTTTTAGAATATCGTATCCCATTATTTTATTGCCCTAATTTGTAAGTTACATAGTTTTATGTTGTTTTTGTTCAGTTTCTTATACATATGTTTCTTCACATAACTGTTGTTATTTAATTAGGCCATTTATTTAATAAATATATAAGAAATATAGTACACATGCCATTTGCTTTAATTATTTTTTTTCTTATATTTATTTCTCACAATTTTTATTTTATTTTATTTTATTTTCGGTTTTGTTTTTTAAATTCCTGGCGACTTTTGTAACTCGCGTGCAGTGCTCAGATACAATTTAAATAAATACAATTATAAGAATATATTTCCAAACCAATTTAATTATTATTTACATATATACCCAAATACTTCATCATCGTCATCATCATCATCATTCCCTTTCTGCACCTAATGGTGCATAGGGCACTGCATTGGCACAAAAATCGCTGCGTATCTTGATCACTTGTATAACACGAAAGTAAGATGATCAGTCTATCGCTTTATGTACCAGTCCAGGTATTATGAAATATTCTAGTTGAAAAACAACCCTTTTTAAGTAAATATTTTATAAGAATTATACCGGGAATCGAGCTCAATTAACACTTATACTCCTCTACAAATGCTGTAATACCGAAATTAGAGGGGTTACAGATACCATCGTGTAAGCGATTTGTGCAGTTTGCAAACATTTATTTGCATGCAAAGATTTTATGGACAAGCGTATACTTTTTTTGCATTTATTATAAGATCATAGTCATAATCCTATTTTAACAATCGATTCAAATCATTTTGCAGTATTTCTTGAGATTCTGAAGGGTTTTTATTGGAAATGATTAGTACGATGTCGTCCGTAAAAAAAAATCTCCTTACATCTACAAATCACTGACACGTAAATTATACACAATTTTGTACCTAGAATAGATGTTTGAGGCACCCCCGATATTCTCGTATATTCCGTGGCTGAATATTGTATTTTTAGTTATTTTCCTCTCCATTTTTTTTTAGTTAGCAATTTGGCTTTTTATGAGGCGCTGGCTGTATATTTCCATCTAAATTTATCGCGACAGTGAGGCAAAACATTTTCTAAAAGGTAGAATAGAAGTTTAGGCATTTATAGAGCTTATGACCTGTCATTGACTGGTTTAAATGGCCACTTTGCGCTCGGTGCAACATTCATTATTTTGTGTTGCCCAGTATCCAAAATAATTCAATCAAATATTTTTCTTCACAACTATAAAGATTTCTGATTTTTTTTTTCCTTTTAAAAAACAAATGTTTGGGTTTTTATGATTTACCCAAATATTTTCATTTTAGTGGCCATTTTTAACTAGTTTAATGGGAATCGAGTTGGAGTGGAGTGGGACACTAGCCACAAGACCAAAACCCGTTTATTTGACTGAAAAAAATGAAAGGAATATAGATAATTTTGTCAACATCATCAATAACAATAATATCAATAACATAGGCAAAATGGTGAACGTTACACAGTGTGGCCACTTAAACGAATCAATGAGAGGTCATAATCACTGTATTTTTTTTCGCCCTCTTTTGCAACAAATTAAGATCTTCATAACTCCCTACGGAAAAAATCCCGCATATCTAAAAATATTTGGGCATACTCAAAACACCGTTGTAGATTTCCATGTTTGATCCACGCAATTTGATATAAAAGATTATAGAATATATACAAAGATATAAAATATTATAGATTCAAGAGTTCGTGTTAGTCTAAAACATTATTTAATATCTAGTACTGCAGCATCAAACTTTCGTTCTATCGATAATGTGTTTTATTTGGAATCATCCGGTATTGTGTAAGTTAATTAATCCGCGCGTGTGTGTAAGGCTTCGTATGTACAGTATACAATTGAATTACTGTTCTGTCAGCGTGGGCGGAAAGCTCCGCCTTCGGTTTGTCAAGCCGCCTACTGTTTCGGTTACGGCAAGGGAGCAATAATTACTGGGCGTACCTGTGTTACGAATATACTAGATACAATTACTTGTGATTGATGCGTGATATCCTTCAAAAGATTATTCTTAATATATTATCATTAACTTAAACGTATCCCACAGGGTAATAACCGTAAAATAATAAACCTCGTTCAGACCTGCAAAGAAATCAAATATTTAAAGATACAAATACCCAAAAAAAAAATGTTTTACAGATTTGTGAGCAGCCGGCTTGAACATGCAAAATTTATCTAGTTACCATATAAGTCACAAATATAAAATTGAAAAATCCAAAATATTTTTTTAAAATATAGTACAAAAGCATACATATTTATGTATGCTTTTACTTTTTGATTTTTTTTGCATCTGTGCTTGTTATTCATTATTTATTTTAATTCTTACCTTTTCATTAATTAAGTTACTTTTATTAGTTTTTTTCTTCATTTTTAATATTATTTCCGTTTGTAAAAACTAACTGCAAACGTTAAAATAACTTTTTTACTTTGATTCCAATTTTTAAACTACTTCAATTAATGTTTTTTTTCCTTCTCTTTTTTGTACTTAAAAAAAAATTGTAACTTTAGATATAAATAGATAATAATATGGAAAGTTCACAGGTCCATTAGAGTTGAGTGTAACTGTGTAAACTATAAAACTATGTAATTGTACTGTATGTTTCCTGAATAAAAGAAAAGAAAAATAAAATATGACGGTAGATTTTAATAAATTTAAAAAACCAGATCGAAGTCACTTGTTTATAATGGTCTGCAATAAAATAAATATATATTTATTATATTTGTTTACATAATTTTCAATTATGCGGGAGTTTAAAAAAAAATTTACATAAGTTTCTGATGTATGCAGGCGCCTCTATGCGCAATGCACCCAGACACTCATTGCGCATCACATAATTATATACCGCACAACAGGGGTAAGATAGCATTTTACCTTAGCCAATAGCAGCAGGTCTATTAAAATAAGGAACAGAACATATTGCAAATGAAAATGCATTTAAATTAGCGCATAAATTGCCTGACTTATTTGACATTTTTTCCATATTTCATCATTTTTACTTACTTCGACAAGTTTATATTTATTTGCATTTGATAACGCATCATCGTTATTTTCCTTACAACACCCAGTGGTGCATAAGGCACTGCATAGGTTCTCTAATTGCAGTTTAACTTGATTATTTTTGGCTGTCCAGACTCAATGTAATGTTGCAGTATATAACCAAATGTTAAGCAAATATTTCATGTCCACTGTTCTATAAATTGAACCTAGGACCTCACTCAATTTCCTTTCTCAAGATTTTTACCTAATATTTGCCATTGAGTCGGAAACACTATTGCTCCTTATTGAAATTATATTTTATATATTTTTTTTTTTAATAAAAAAGACATATTAGCGTTCTTATTATTTACCCTAATATTTCAATTTTGGTGGCCATTTTCAACGAGTTGTAAATAACTCACTATTAGAAAATGGAAATCAAGTTGGGGTAGGGTGGGGTTTGAAACTCGGACCTCCGGCCCGTGAGTCCGCAACACTAGCCACGGGACCACAACCCGACAAATTATATTTAGTGTCGCGCTATCATTAATACCTTTATTTCCTTAATTTCTTTATACATATATCGTATATAATTCTGCCTTTCTTTACAAGTCAAAGCTTGGTGATTTACCTAAGAATATTTTTAATTTATGGCATCGGTTAATATTTTTTGGTAATTCATTTTATAAGAAGAGATCTAATGGCTGCGGTGACGTCAGAATTTTAAACACCAATAAAATATGAACGCAGCTAAACAAAGGCAGGAAGTCGGTTCTTATTAAAACATTTAGCGTTTGTCGTCACCAGGAAGACGAAGATAAAATCGGAGCTCAAAACGTCCAAGATGGCGATTTAACTAAAGAAGCTTCTATCACGTACAGCCACGCTTTCGGCATCCAAATACACGAATTATTTCTCGAATGTGGGAACGAAGACACCGCTCAATTATGACATTGTTGTTGTTATACCTACAATATATTTCTTGCAGGATACCGAAGTTCGCAATTATTCTAATAAGCCAATTTATTGAATCTAAATTTTTATTGATTCACACTACTTGAATTTATATTGCTCGCAATTTACGATCAACGGTCTAACAGATGTATTAATGGATTTATTTAATTAATTCAGAAGAGTTTAACACACGCGAATACGCACACTTTTATCAATAATAAATAAAACATTAGCCCATTCGTTTGAAAATGGTAGTCACAACAAGCTTAACAATATACCGGCATCCTGCTGGCCAGAATCAGACTGAATTCTGTTAAAAAATCATTCTGACTAGAATCATTCTCAAAATAAATATTATTCTCCTACACCAACTTTTCAGTTTACTAAATTTTTCAATGTAAAAAAAACTTATATCATGAATATATTTTTTTATAACATGCTTTTCTATATTACATTACCACAATGCCGTTTTTACGGTTTTAATAAATTTAGCGTAGGTAATGTATTCCCGTTTATGCGTTTCTGTCAATCAACACATGAAATGCATCAATCGTCGTTTGATTTATTGTGAATTGTTTTAGTTTATGCTTTTTTCAATGTTAATGTGATTTTTTTGGATGTTATGCCTGCAATGCGCGAAATACATTCTATTTGGGCACATTGTAAACTGTTTTTTACGCTAACCTCCCATCCAAAGGCTCTGTCAGCTAATAGAGATTAGGTTATTTATTTATTTATTTTAAAGAAACAAACTGTCGATAGTGATATAGTAACATAAAAAAAATACAGTTTAAAGACAGACCAGCAAAGTTTCTAAATAAGAATCATACATATTATTAAATTGTGTTACAACAAAAGAGTGTGTTTATGTGTATTTGTATGAAAGTAAGTGTAGATGTGTGTTTATGTGTATTAGTGTAGGAGTAAGTGTTCAGGTGTGTGTAAGTGTGAGCATCATTAAATAGTAAGTGGGATCGTATCACAGCCAGAAATAATGAGTCTTAATTTATTTTTAAATAAATTAAGGGGCATGTAAAATATATCAATAGATGAAAAAAAAGTTATTTAGTCGATTTCTGAAATTATCCTCAATTATTTATATTTTAGTAATATGTGCAAAGGCTTCAAATGGAGACAATTTCAGGCGTCATTTATTTTGTGGAAAATCACTAAAATAGACACACAAAACAAAAAAGATTTTTAATTTAATTAACCCCTAAACTCCGAAAGTTAGTGCTTAAGATTAATTTCGTTGTTCTAAGAAAATTTAAGTATTTAACGTAACAGCAGAAATTCATGGAAAGCTAGAAACGTCTCATTTAGAAAATATTGCATTTGTTGAATTAAAAATTTCTTATCTGATAAAAATGAAGTCATGTAATTTAATATTGGCATATAAATCCTTCATTTTATTCGTGAAAGCGATGAAACCGGTCACTGGTTATTCCAAATTTAAGTATTTTCTCCGTCTTTCTATAATTTCAATACAATACAATTTAGACGTACATACACGTATGATTGTGAACTTTGTATGACTCTTAGTCGCCAACCTTCCCGTGGCTCAAATATAAAATTAATCATAAAAATGTGTTTGTATTAAGGTTGTCGGGATGTTCTTTGATTCTTTCCCATTCTATATGAATCTACCCTATGCAAATGGTTACAAGGAAAAAATCAATTCCTTTGCGTACACAGACCGCCAGTATATATAATATACACTACGTGGCGAGGACGTGAGGTGAAAGTTTATGAATGTTGGCTTTCTTGTACCCACCTCAAATAAAAATGAAACGATATTTCCATACGTTTCTGAAGAAATAAAATATTTTAAAGCCACGGTGTCTCTTTGCAAATGAGTTTGTAAACGGTGCCTTTATTTCTGAGTATTGTGTGATGTCTTTGCATTTATATTATCATTTTTATATTAACAAAGTCTTAATAAATCGGTTTATATATTATTTTCTTATCTGGTAAAAAACGCAGTCGTATTATTTAATATAGGCAAATAAATCCTTATTTTTTTGCAAAAGTGAATAAACCTGTCTCCAAAGAGTTATTATTCCAAATTAGTGGATTTAAGTATTACTTGTCTTCTTTTCCTATAATAAATTACAATAAACCTCCACCTAGAAATTTTCACATAATAGATTATTTAAATTCTCTTTAATTCCTTTTTTAAATAATGTTATGGCGGGCCATTTTTATTTTAATACATAGGGCGTAAATTTAAGAGATTTGTCTGTTGTCTCGAGAAGTAGAAAAAAAACAATTAAATCATATTTTGATGCGATGATGGAAAACTAGTATAAACTTCTTTATCACCGGATTAAAGGAAAAACACCAATGACTGATCAAAACACAAAATCAAGCATGTAAAAAATATTAATGCATTGATTTCTAATTTGTAACGGGTAATTATATGTTTTAAATTACTAACACGTATATAAAATAAATTATCGTAGGTCCTAGATGCATCTATTAATAATGCTATTAAACATAATTTTAATATCTCTTTGATCAGTTTACACATGCGTTATTGTTTCATACCTCAGCGGGCTTAATTGCGTATGTAACAGGAGTGCAGATGAGCTGTTAGAAAAAATCGCTATCTGGAATCGATAAATAATTTATCGGTTCGCCCAGGCAAAAGCAGAAACAAGCCGTTGAAGTTTGATCACGCAATCCATACGTGATCTGGCAAATACTGTCAGCTGTCACTATTATTTCATAATCTTCACTTCGAAGGTAGTCACTCTATGGCCAGTGAACAATGACACCTTTACGTGAAGATAATTGCATTATCACGTTTGACTCCCGGCGACAATTGGATCCTCAATCAATGAGTTATGTAACGCAGTTTGCACTCCGATCAAAGGTTGTTTGAAGGTTTGAAACGAAGTAAATTAACCATACCTTCACAATTTATCCTTATTTCAACTGAAGGACATCGTGGTGAAATATTTGAATAAAGGTACGCTACTTAGATGTGAATTGAATATAAACAAAATTTACCCGGGAAATAATGGTTTTATATTCGCATTAAATCTCATTTTTACGTTTTTTTAAATCTTGAAGTTTTGGCGGTTAAGTTTTTGTCAGTAATTTTAAACAATAAAAAAGTGCATTTTATAATGTAGTATTGTCGCATTGTACAAAAAAGGGCCTTGTGTGAGAATTGTACGCATACGCGGATTCTATTTGCAATATTATGTGCACTGGCCTTCTAAAAAACCGTTTTTAGCTTTAAAAAAAAACATTTGTTTCCATATTTTATCCCTCTGTATCCTTAATAAAATGTACTCAATCTGATTGATAATAAAAGAACAAACCATTTTTATTAGAACATTTACCAAACTAGGAGGGTATATAAAACAATTATGTGATCTTTGATAAACCATCACAATCTTACAAATGAAAAATTACTTAAAATATTTAATACCTACAAATGATATGCACAATTTTATTTATAACTAAAATGAAAGTCATTTTAAAGAAACCATTAAATACAATATATATACATATATAAATCATTTAATGTTCATACGGTAGACAGTATTTAAAAAATGATTTTTAGTATTTAAATTTACAAAGAAGATAAAATAAACGAATTCGAGATGAATAAGTCGATCAGATATTAAAATTCCTAAATTCCACACAAGTCATGGTCAAAATGGTTTAGTTTATAATGGTATATAAAATTATAATAATCTCCCCGATGAAGTAAATACTATTATTTCACAAAATAAATTAAAAGTAAGTTAAAAAAAAATTTTGTACTCAAATAAAAACAGATTTTTTATTAAAATTAGCATTGCTTTATTATTATTTTCTATTTTTCTCTTTATTTCGTGTAATTTATTGTTTTTGTTCTCATGTATCTAAATTCGAAATGATATAACTTCAAATTATTAAATTACTATAACAGTGTAAGCCACTCTCCAAGCACAAAAGCTTGTCTGTTTTTTTTATGTTACATTTTAAAGATTAACTAAATTTATAAAAGTAGATTGTAATAAGCAAAAACATGTATCATTTTATTTAATTGAATTAATTCATAAAAAAATAAAGAACTGATGTATGGAATTTATTTATATTTTAATTTTATTATAACTAGGTACATACTTTAGGTCAATCTTATACTTACGTGAAAAACTACTAAACACATTTATTTATTTATTTATTAACGGACATTGTCCATGTATACAATAGGTTTAAATACAACAATAAAAGAATAGTTTAAAACATTAAAAAAAGAAGAAAAGAAACATTAAAAAAAGAAGAAAAGAAGCATTGACAAACATAAGGGACATCGAGACAAGATCTGGATTATTTATTTAGTGCTAGTTTAAATCGTTGTAAACTTAAACCAAAAAAGTCCAGATTTTGTCTTGAGTTAACTATACGACAAAGACGGGTCATTGGAGAATTTAGGCCATAGTTTGTTCTATGCTGATCGATGAACAGTACTTCATTGTTTCTCAACCTACGAGTCGGAATATTGAATTTTAATTGTCCCAGTAATGATGGAACATCGATTATACCATTTAGTATGCCGAACAAAAATATGGAATCAATATTAGTTCTACGTTTTTGTAAACTAGAAATATTCAACATTGACTCTATATCAGCATAAGAATAATTATCTCTCTCTAGTCCAAGCATCCATGCTACTTTTCGAAACAAGCGATGTTGGACTGATTCAATGTGATTTATGCGATTGTCATAGAATGGAGACCTAACTATTTAAGTCTAGTTAACGATTACTTTTAATTCATCTTTAATATCTTTCTGCCATGCATGCAATGGCCGATTTTTAAATAAATGACAGTTACGTAATGTTTTAAGTTAACTCTGAAAGTCAGCTGAAGCAGTAGGTTTTTTAATTATTCCTTTAAGTATTTTGTGCGACCATTATCTATTGACTATTGTAATTTAATGTTCGGCGGTTTCTCTCCATAACATATTCATATGACGTTCCCGGCGAATTGTTATGAGTGAAGAAAGCTTCGATCAGATTACTAAAAGTCGATAATGAAAGGTGATGAACGAACTCTATGGGTAGAATCTACTTACAATGTTCCAGGAAAATCATTACGTGATACTATTTTTTGCACTTAGGCTACCTCTTTTTAAAATTGTTTCTATGCGAGGAATACTAATGGATCATTTTCGCCTGCCATCTCGGGTCATTTTAATTTCTATTACCATGAAAAATCACTTATGCACTTGCATAGCTATTTATATAACTACTTTTAGGATACATAAAGAATGTAATAAAAATAACGACTTTAAATGGTGCTTTATTATGGCTAGATTCTTATTATAAAATCGTTGAACCACAAATGTTTGGTAGAGATATATTTGTAACATTTCTCTTTACTCATATTTGCATTTAATGGTGTAAAGAATACTATATTAGTCAATTACCTCTACTAATTACAGAAAAGCGTGATTATTTTTGTTTACGTGTGTGTTTGCCAGTGCAGGTATTACAATATTGTGGTTAAAATATATATTCATAAAATATCTGTATTTTTAAAACGAGTTGCTCTTTTAACCTTAATATCCTGCTTCCTTTTCATATAATCAATTGTTCAAAGAAGCCAAAATCCTTTTAATTAGACAAATTTACTGTAAGTCATGTCTGATCAACTTTTGGACCACTAGTAAACAAAGAACTCAACAAAAAAAAAAACAAGATATTCCTCTAACGTAAATTACTACGTAAAAAAAACTAAAACAACTTTGGATAAAAGGGATTTCTCTGTGGTAGGTCCAAAGATCTTTAATTTACTAGATTAGATGACAAAGGAGTCCGAGTCATTTTCAAAATTCAAATCTGGTTTGAGTAATTGGGTTGCTCAAACGGGAATGGATTACTGCGATAGAATGTGGAATAACTAATAATAAATAATATAAATGTAAAATGCAATAGGTAATATAATGTAAGTATATTAATGAAATGTAGCATGATATGTATAAACTTAATATGCATGTATAAAATATAATATGATTATGTGAATGCGAATATTTATGTATAATGTATATGTGTATGTATGTACGTTTATGAATCCGTTACAAGCGCCCCTACTCAGCATGGATTTTTCAGCGAGTCGGGGCAAGTTCACAGGCATGGGTCGTTCCTGATTGTGTCGCTATAAACTGTGTCTCTGTTCCTAATAAATGTATGTAAAATATTGTAAGTAAGTAATGTAAATTTACATCTCTAGATATTTTAATCTAATTGGGAATCGTTAAACATTTTTTGTTTTAGTAGGTATACATTTGTGTATGTGTGTCCGGAGAGATGTCAAACGAAGGGCAATTCTGTGTGTTAAATAAAATTATCTACTCGGCTACTCTCGTCTAAAAATCCTGAAGCCACCACTTCGGTAAAGTGGGAGGGGGGAGAGGGGAACACATGTTTAGACTTTTGCCAGTTATCGGCAATAAATATGTTTGTTGTTATTTTGAATTGTTTGAAGAGACTTAAGTTTTTTTTTTTTTGAAACGTAATATTTGTTTCTGGCCAGAGCCGGAGCGCCGCTCCGGTGCGCTCCGGCCCGACTACACCACTGATGTCGACCAGGAACACGGAAACACACAAACTCCAGGAAATCTGGACAGTCAATAAATGAATTAATCACTTTATACAGTAATATTAGATCTGTTAGAATTATTCCATCGGTAAGTTTTAAAAGATTCGCCAAAGATAACAATTGATTGAAATTCAATAATGCAGCGGGAATACGTAGTTTAAAAATAATATATTTCAGAGATTTATTCTGGACGCGCTCAAGTGCACGCATTATCACGCGGGTATTGAAACCATTTAAACATGCAGAGACATATGAAAAACATTTTAAACATTTTGTTCGTCCCCATCTAGAATACTGGACTCCTGTTCGGTCACCTTACAATAATGTTAGTATTACTATTAATAACATTTAAGTCTATACTAGAAAGAGTCCAACATTTTTTTTTAAACAGGTCGACTACCGGTCAAACCTTAACTTCTCTAACTATGCTGAAAGTATGCAGTATGAGCAGTTATTTTTATACAAATTAAGAAATAATAAAATTGATTCCCTTAATCTGCTTGAAAGACTTCCATTCCGTGTGCCATCTAGACCGACAAGACAAAGTCTTCTGTTTTACACAGATGACGCGGCAAAAAACTATTTGAAACAATCAACAATACCTAGAGTATGCGTGCAATATAACAATAGATTTACCGAGGCTGATATTTTTTATGACAATGTATGTAAATTTAGGTCAAAAATTAATGAAACATTGAGAGAAGCAGATATTTAACTTTATTATTGTATAAATATTTTTTCATTTCTTTTATATTTGTTATATTTAACATAATTTAAATTATTTTCTTAAGTGTAAACAATTTTTTTGGTGTGTGTATGAGTGTCCTACACTTAATATACAAATAAATTGACAATATTTGTGTACATACTGTTTGTTTACCCAATAAATTTTTAAAAAATAAAACTTTTAAAAAAATATATTTTTAAAGTAATAAAGGTCATAAAATATTAATAATTAGCAAAAAAAATTTTTGCTAATTATTAATAGCGTAAAAAATATTTTTCAAATTGTAATTTTTCATTCCCGCAATAACGGTCCTTCCGTTGGCCACGCCCCTAATACGTCACGATTTATGTTTATTTGTTACTGGCCATTGAAATTTGCTTAGAACATTATTACGAAACTTGACGTCACAACAACCAAGGCCAAACACGTCGCGTTTTTCTTGGAACGTATTTTTATTAAATTTCTTTTTTACATTTATGTATAAAAACATTTCTCCACAATACCCATATTGATTTTGAAAATACAATTAATTATTCCAAATTCATTTCATATATTTTTATCGGTATTTATAGTAGGTGATATTTCCCTTTTGAATTAATGTTAGTAAATTTGTATTTAACCACTTATCGACTTTTTATGTCTACCGGTTTCGAGACGTACCCGCTTCTTCGTCAAGACACTCACTACACAAACACGCAAATACTCAAATACACTTTCACCTTTACCATACAAATACATAAACATTTACGAAAAAATACATAAATTACATGCAGAGTAAAAATGTATTATTTCGTAAATATAATAATATAGTAGTTAAGTCCATCGGAGATTTAGGAGTTGTTTTGGACTATAAACTGACAAACAAAGAACATATAGATAATACAGTAAATAAATCACTGAAATTACTTGGCTTCATTAACAGAATATCCTCTGATTTTACTAATGTCCGTACAATCAAAACTCTTTATTGCTCAACTGTTCGCCCTCTTCTAGAATATGCCTCCGTGGTCTGGTCTCCATTCTATGTCAATCGCACAAATCACATTGAATCAGTCCAACGTCGCTTGCTTCGAAAAATAGCGTGGATGCTCGGACTAGAATGAGATAATTATTCTTATGCTGAAATAGAGTCAATGTTAAATATTTCTAGTCTACAAAAACGTAGAACTAATTTTGACTCCATATATATGTTCGGCATACTAAATGGTATAATCGATGTTCCATCATTACTGGGACAAGTAAAATTCAATAGTCCAACTCATAGATTGAGAAACAATGAAGTACTGTTCATCGATCAGCATAGAACAAACTATGGCCTAAATTCTCCAATGACCCGCCTTTTTCGTATTGTTAACTCGAGACAAGATCTGGACTTTTTTGGTTTAAGTTTACAACGATTTAAACGAGCACTAAAAAAATAGTCCAGATCTTGTCTCGATGTCCCTTATGTTTGTCAATGATTCTTCTCTTTTTTTTTTAATGTTTTAAATTATTCTTTTATTGTAATATTTAAACCTTATAAATTGTATACATGGACAATGTCCGTTAATAAATAAATAAATAAATAGCCCTTCCAACAGGCATAACCGGTTGGTGTAATGAATGTCCTGACATAGAGGCGGGTACGTCTTGAAACTGGTAGATATAAAAAGTCGGAATGTGGTTAAATACATATATTTACTAACATCCATTAAAATGTTCGACGACAATGTTACTGCTTTAAACATAAACAATAATAATTAATTGATTTATTTAATTTGTTTGTTTATTTCCAGGTTGAAATGACAGGAAGTAGTATTTTCGACTACATTCACCAAGCCGACCATGCGGAAGTGGCCGAGCACCTCGGCCTCTCATTGGTCGGCACCGGGACCGGCAGCAGCGGCGGGGGCGGCGGAGGGGCGGGGGGAGGGGTGAACTCCCCCTCCAGTGCCCCCGACGAGGACGGAGCACCCAACACGGGCACGAACAATCCAGATGGTGAGTACTAACTCATCATCTTCATTCAAATTCTCGCTAATAATGGTGCATAGAGCACTGCATTGGTATATTGGTACAAACACAAGGTCCAAACCACAGTTTTTTCTTTTTTTTTGGCTTCGTTTAATAATCTATTAACAAGTTTTTTTTCTCATTGGAATTACATTAAAAACTTACCCAAGCTTGTCCGCGCCGTCCGCGAGCGCCCTTTTTTATTGTTATTATATTGTGACATCTCCTTTCTTTTATATTTCCTGATAACGATCCGGATATTTCGCAATCCAGATGACTGGAGTTCGGGTAAACGGAGTTCTACAGTACTCAAAATACAAGCAAGAAATAAAAAATACATTAATTGATGAAAATGAAATCAATCCAGAAACCCTTGTTTATACTTCAAGCTATCTAAACTTAGTTTGGATTTTTTAAATATGCGTAAATTGGAAATAAAGTATTTATAATATAATTATATAAAAAAAGTATATTTCAACTCTATTATTTATGTAAATAATATATAAATCAAACTTAAATCGTAAAACGTCTTCTTCGGCATTGGTTTTCATAGTGAGGAATGCATTGTACATTCAATAAAAATAGTATAATGTATTCCAGAAAAGTATTAAATAAATCAAATTCATTTCAGTTAAAGTACCTTGATACTTTTTTTCATCAGTTAGATCAGTCTTACACTTCAAATGCTAGTCCACTGACATATAAAATAGCCACATTATTCCCATACATCATGTTTAAGTTAAGTTAATTCATTATGTTTTATTTATATCATCAATGCCAATAAAAGAAGGAGTTATATAAGCTTGTTGATTAGCTTAATTAAAATAATAAAAAACTTAATTTTTCAAGCTCTATTTATGTGTCAAATCATTTTTTGAATTCTTGCTCCTCAAATACGACACCAGTTAGCAACTGTCAACATTTTGAAAAACGCATTTATAAATATTATTAATTTTCTATTTATTCTATACATTGGATTGATATATTATCCCAGTACAAATTGTCCCTCTCTCCCTTTGTATAAATACCGAATGGAGCTTCTCGCTACTATCCGTTGTTCCATTATAGTCACTATGCAGTTTCCGATCCAATGAACAATAAAGTATTTATTTATTTAACTTTTTGTACATAATGTTATTTGTACATTGGCGGGCTTATTGCCAAATGGCAATTTCTTCCAACCAACCAATAAAATAAAAGTTTTATTTTTATAATTCAAGTTACAGAACATATTCAATAGAAAAAAAATATTAAAAAGCTGAAAATATTTAAAAATAGAAATAAACGTATTTGTTTATAAATTACCTTAGATCACAACTATTACTAATCATCAATGGGAAAAAGGAAAAAAGAGGAAAGAGGAAAAAGGAAAGGAGATATTAAGGAAGAGAAAGGAGATGTTTCTTCAGACGTGATTTAAACAGAGATAATGTAGTAACATCTTTGATGGTGGATGGGAGATGATTCCACAGTCGAGCCGCATGGACACTGTATGAGTTAAAGAAGAAAGAGGAATTGTGGATGGGTATTAAGAGAGTGCCTTGAGAATGAGAACGAAAAGGTAAACCATGAACTAATAAGCGTTGAAATTTTTCAGGCAGGTATATAGGATCGTTAGGACTATGAAGTACATTGAACAGAAGTGAGAGGGAATGATAGTCTCTCCGCTGTCTAATTTTTAGCCATTTCAGTTGCCTACGATAATCAGATAATCAGAAATTATACACTTCTGGATTACCTTCTATCAGCAGAAAGACGCAAAGACTACCAGATTACAGTGAGCTCCTTTTAGGCAGATTTTCTCGTTTAGCAACAAGCGATTTAGTATGTGGGCATCATCAGAGAGACTTATGTGCCAGTTCATATAAAACAGTTGTAACAGTTTTACTCATCGACCGGTACACAGAAGTAACTATGAATAACATTTTGCGCAAAATAAATTAAAAACATTTGTTAAAGAAATAATTATCTTAATCAACCATTTCAACGTTCAAAATCGCGATTAAAAATAAATATTAGAATAAAGATGATAAATTAAATCCGGAGTCTTTTTCAATTTTGTTTTTTGTCGCACAAAAAACTGCCCGCTGGATTATGGTTACAAAAGATTATTTTAGATTTCAAGTTATAGAATTAATGAATCTGGTGCATTGGATTATCCACTCGATTGAGTTGGTCACAGTAGTTTTTACTGCGGTCCTCGCTTGGGCGATCACTCACAATGTTTCATTTCGTTGGGACGTTCAAAAGTTGAAAATATTTTATGAAATAAGTATTTTAATTAATCAACAATATTTTGAGATGGCCAAATTTTTGTAGACAAGGACTGGATTCAACTCCCCGGGGAGCTGTTAACATTAACATATTACAACAGAGATGAAAAACATTTTAGAGAAGGTAATATAGAAGTCTAAGCATCTACAGGGTTTATGACCTGTCATTGGCTGGTTTAAGTGGCCACTGTACACACTGTGTATCATTCACTATTCTGCCCATATTTGAACATGTATATTCCTTTAATCCTTTCATCTGTTGATGTTTGTGAAGTAAAAGAGCTGAAACCTTCAATCATAATATTTTGTTATATGTTTATATAAACAGCTCCCCAGGGAGTTGAATTCAGTCCTTGTCTACAAAAATTTGGACAAACTCAAAATATTGTTGATTAAATCACCTGGTACATGAAGAAGTATAGAAATTTAAAAAATAAGATTTTCAGGCATTGCCTAGTATGTAGGTGAAAGGTTGTGAAGGTTCCAACTCTTTAACTTTAAAAACATCAACAGATGAAAGAATAAAAGGAATACAGATGTTTAAATATGGACAGAATGGTGAATGTTACACAGTGTGTAATGTGGCCACTTAAACCAGCCAATGACGGGGCATAAGCCCTGTAGGTGCCTAGACTTCTATATTACCTTCTCTAAAATGCTCTTTATCTCTATTATCATACGTTTATATTTTACAAGCCTCTGTGGTGTAATGACTAAGAAGCTTAACTTACGCACGGAAGGTTCCGGGTTCGATTCCCGTTGAGAAAACAAAAAAAATAAATTTTCTTAACTCATGGCCTGTTGTGGTCGAAAAATAAGACACGTACGTTTTTGAGAAATGAATATGGATATCGTGTCATTTACAGAGCTTGTGACCTGTCATTAGCAGGTATATGTGTGCCTATGTAAGATTTACAAACGTTAAATGCATCTCTTGTTTACTACTTTTATTCTGTACTTCACTGTTTTACTTTGAATCTTTTTTTTTATACTACACATTACCTTTATTGAGTTTAACCATAACAATAAACTATGTTTTCTTTCTATAATATTTAACTTTAATTTTGTACAAATTAGCTACAACCGTTATTTATAAATAATAAGTGGCCACTTTACACACTGCGTAACATTAATTTTTTGCCTATGTTTGAACATCTGTGCTCTTTCAATTGTTCCTTTCGTTTAAGAGCGAGATTCATCTGACTGAATTATGTCACCTGCATACAAGGCAACGCCTAAAAAATATTTTTTTTACATTTTTCTTTGGACTAGTTGGTTTTACGAACAATATTTTGAGCTTGTTCAAATTTTTGTACACAAGGACTGGAGCTATTATTTATTTATTTTATTTATTTAATTTTATAATACGTCCACGGGGCATTTACAAAAAATATACAGGTAAGTACAAACATAGTATGTAATAATTTAAAAGATAAACAACGCTTTTTTGTATACATGTAGAAACAATAAAAAGCACACTGCCATGCAAAATAAAAAGTGAAACTTTACATAGTAAAAAAGAAAAAAAAATGTGGATATAAGAAAAGTAATTGAATTAAAAACAAATTGTAAATAACTTGTAAAGAATTTAAACAAAAAAATATATACATTCACATTTACTTATACGTATAAAAAAATGAGTTTAAAAAATTGTTGTTAAAAACAAATATTAAAAATTAGTTTACTGTAAGTATATATAAGATAATAACATAATATCTGGTACACACAAATATTTGATACATTAATTTTAGAAAAAGATAATAATAAATAATAATACACATCAAAAACAGAGAAAAACTTTTATTTTAATTATGATAAATATACATTACAACATAGATGTATAACATTTTAGAGAATGTGATATGGAAGTCAAGGCATTTATAGGAGTTGTGACGTATTTAAATTTGAGTCACTAATTTTTTTTTTTTTAAATACACAAATATATAATTATGCTTTAAGTATTCCTTTACGACAGCACCCCGAGCCATGGGAACTAAATATTCAGTAAATCACCATGATTTTCCCATGATTCGGTTTTCACTTAAATTATACCGAGTTGACGCTGCGTAAACTTCATGGACAATGAAACTCACATTATCGCATCAGTAGGGCCGTGATGTTTGGGAAGATTTCTTAATCATTCAGTAATTACATTATTCAATGTCAAGACCCCATGGTTATAGCTCCCGAGATATCAGAATCGTAGTGTTTATCCACATTTAATTTGAGTGATTAAAATACGTCGGAACTTCCCTCAATTTTTTTTAATGAATTATTATTTCGCTTAAAAAAAAACGAAGTAGAGAACTAACTTAGAGTAGAATAAATTATTGAAACAGCGTATTTTTTTATTATTTCAGGTTGAATTTGATCGTAAAGTTATTTTAACGTATTTTTTTCTAAAGCGTAATATTTAATTTTTTAACCCTAGTTTGAGAAAAGTTCCGTCGTATTTTAATCACAAATGCTTGTGACTACCAACAAATAATAACAAATACTAAAATAATTTTTAAAAACTTGAAGTTCTGAATGCTTGAACGTCAAATTTTGGAGAAATCTCAATAAAGTATTAAAATTTACATATCTCTCAAACTATAAAACTTTATCTAGGGAAAGTAAGATTCAATCATTAGCAAATGACCTCCTCCATGTGCAAATTTGGTATGACGTGTTCAGTTCCAGTCACCCTGTATATACTGTATACCATTGTTTTATTGTCATTGTTTGTTTTTGCTACATTTGTATTTATGTTTTATTTGTGCTGTCTCTTGTTTATATGTCGCTTTATTTAAATTTTGTAATGGTCAGCGCATTTGAATATCATGCGAGAGGTCTCGGATTTGATTCTTGACATGGTTAAGATTAAATATATATTTTAAAAATACGAAAAAAAGTATGAACTCTTTTTTTCTATGATATATTTTGTTGCCCTTTAATAATAAGGAATATTTTAGTGTTTTTTTAAAATATTTTTTATTTCATTTTTTAATTACTTATTTTATATTTTCTTTCTTATGTTACATAAAAATATTATAACTGTCCATTATTTATTATAGGAGCAAAAATTCATTAACATTTTCTTGTATACCCACGAACAGGCCATGCCTTTGTGGGATTTTTTGTTTACTTTTTTACTATTAATATGTCTATCATTGCCAAGTAATTATCTGTTTTACCTCTTGTGTTTATTGTAAAAAAACAAAAAGGTGGTTTTACACTGGAATATTTTATCGTTATCTGAACCGTAAGACTGATCATCTACCCTTTACGTAGCAAAAATGATCAAGATATGCTGCATTTGCGCGTTATTTACAACTCGTTGAAAATGGCCCCAAAATTGACATTTTTGTGTAAATCATAAAAACGCAAATATTTATTTTCTTAAAAATAATAATAATTTTTAAAAAACTATCTAGGGACTTAAGGTTTTTAATTCTATTTCACACTAAATACGTCTATAGAAATAAATATAACAAGACAAAGTGTCTAGTGAATCAAGGAACATGTAGGCGAAATATGATGAGTATAAAAAATATAGTAATGATAGTCAGAATATTTACTAGCTAAATAGAATTGAAACAGATAACTTTAATTGCATTGTTTAAAAAACGCGCGTCGACATAGTAGCCAAATATTTAATTTAAAAGCGTGTTTTATTTCTTTTTGGTCAGCGCAATCGAATACTGCTTCATTATTCAAATCATCTCCAGTCGAAAATTGAAATTCGAACACAAAAACGTCAAAAAAGACCAGAAACGGTATATACTCATCGCAAAGCAAGAGCACAGAACAATACCAGTGTCTATGGTAGTCACGAACTAAATTTAAAGCTCCCTTCTACAAAACGTGGTATCTATGGTTGACCTGTCTTCTAATTTGTGCCACACAAAATAATTAATTACCAGTCAAATTGGATACCCTTTTTGGGTGATTCCGTCTCCTTTTTGGATCATTTTTGTTCCCATTGTTGCCAGTTGAGGAATGTTGGCTGGTCGTCCTCGAGCGGGTGATGTGTTCACTATTCACTTATATCACATCTGGTCATAGCATGATAAAGCATTTTGGACAGAATTCACTTAACACGTCTGCTGACAAAAACGTCCGGAGAAAGAAATCCACTTCTTTTAAAATCTCCAATTGGACACAATCATAAATAACTATTGACACCTTTTTTAAATTCTTGTATTTTTAGTTTTTGTGGATGTAAGATCCGTCAATATATTTTAAATGGTGGAATACAGTTTAAATTTATTCAACAAACCAATGTTTGTTTCATTTTCACAGTCTAATATAATATTTTAAAATTATAAATATAATAAAAATTGATAAGAAGCTCTGCGCTGGTTTGGACATGTAGAGCTAATGAACAGCGAAGAAACGGCTAAACGGACCTACCTTATGAATGTTGAAGAATGCAGAAAACGAGGAAGACTGAGAAAAACGGCACGATCGAATCCAACAAATGCTTGAAGATAGATATGTCAGAAGTAGGAATAATCGGCGCGGGTACATGATAAAATGTATGAATGTAGAAGAAGCGAGATCTGTATGCAAAGATAGAGAGATGTGGCGTTCTATCCTCTCTGCCTACCCTTACGGAGAAACGGCATGATGGTTTGTTGTTGCTGTTGTTGTATAATAATAGTTTATTTACAGATCATGACTGTTCTTGTAATCTATTACATTTTTGTGGCAATTAATTTCTCTGGACTACTGCCTAATGCATATATATGCAGTACATAAGTTTTGAATCGGGTTGTGGTATTGTGGCTAGTGTCTCGGACTCGCGGATCAAAGGTCCGTGGTTCGAACCCCACTCTAATAGTGAGTAATTTTCAACTCGTTGGTCCCTCATAATAAAATATTTGAGTTCATCCTAAGAACGCTTATATTTCTTTTAAATCAAAATACTTGTAATATTTACCAGTATTATGGGCAGTAACACTATTATATTATACTTGCTAGAATGTAGATTTGGTCAAAAATTTATTTTTACGAAAGGAAATTTTCTTGAATAATATTGATATTAATGACCGTCCGAAACAATATTTTCAGCCGAAACTTAATTTCAGCTTCGGTTCTAGTTTTGGCCAAAACCTAAACCGGCAACAAAGCTAGGTCCAACTTACTTACTTAGCGTGTCCGGTTGGATTATATCCTGCCACTCCAATATGTGGCGACAGATATCGCCTTGTCGTTTGCCACAATTAGGTCCCCAGGAGTGCAGCCTTTCTCCATGAGCGGGCATGTCAATAGGTGTCTGTCGTCCTGGGTCACACAATATATCATCACCAGAGAGGAACCCCCACCATTGGAGATTTTTTTACATCGTGCAACACCCACTCGTAGTCTATTGAGTTGTTAAAATATAAATATGGAATAAAATATGCAATGAAATAAAAGGCATACAATTTAATGGTTCGTTATGTCATACATATAACTTGTATATAACAGTTCTTCTAGTCCTGTTTAAAATTCTCAACTCACTCTTTGATGCGCCTGAACTACTGAGCTCAATAAAATTAAATATCCCAAATAGAAACCTCAGACAAAACTTACTCTTTCATACCGATAACCATAGAACTAACTATCATTTTCATTCCCCTATGCCCAGAATTCTTAGGTCTGCCAACAAACATACAAGTCTTGATTTCTTTAATAACAAGTTGTCTTCTTTCAAACGAGCACTGAATCAAATTCAATTATAAACACCTCTCTCCCGCTTCCACTCCTACAGAGTCTACTATATACCATTGTGTCTTTATACTTCCATTTATAATAATTTTCTATGTATAAATATGTCCTTAAAAATGTCCATTGGGCGTACCTTTCTCAATATATACTGTTAAATAATATTCAGTACTCTGAATTCTTTAAAGAGCAAGTCATTTGGATACCGAAATGTTTTTTTTAAAAATTACTCGTTAGATATTTCTCTAACTGTGCTTATTTTCCACCCGAGTACAGCCAAACGTAATCTGACACATCCTGACTGCAGGTTTCGGCTGAGACGAGACTCCACACAATTTTTGTCCGAATCTGGCCGAAACCGGAACCGAAACTTCGGTCGGTCGCTAATTGACATACAATTGTTACACATAGAAAAGCCAACATAATATGAGATAATCGAAATACTTCGAAATGTCGATGGAATCTCGATGGATAGTGATTTTGTTTTTTTTAACCTGCAGTTTAATTGATTTATATCGTGACAATCAATCCCGAACTTCTTCTGTCTCATTGTACCATTCTTGCGGGCCTTCTCCGAGCCTTTTTTGTCCGATCCATCTTGAATTAAACATAATCAATTGGACCGTTTCAAAGTTGGGCGAGAGAAACGATAGATTTTCCGATTTTGTTTAGGGTTTCAATTAATATGGGAATGCTTGTGGCGTATTCGTGACAAACATTCTAGAAATAATTAAAAATTCAATCGACTTAGCCCAGCTTTACGTATTTTTTTATTACCAAGTAATTTATAATTAATCGAACTCGGTTACCTTTACAGATTTCTTTATTTTTTTTATTTGAAAATTTATTTATAAACCCTTACGGATTATTACATTCATTTTACAAAAATATGATATTTTTCTGATATTCTCGTATTATGTCCATGTTGACTACATTTTTTACTTTACTTTTAGTTTTAGTTTTAGTTCTTCGTGTACAATTACATTAGTGACTAATTTGTGGATAAATTTTAATGTTTCTAGTTGAAAGAGTTCAGTTATATTTAATTGCTTAGTTTGTTAAAAAAGTTCTTTAGTTGCAGTTAGATAGGGAAGGTCATATGCTAACTTTAATATTTTATTTTGTTGTCTTCGTAGTCTGTTTATGTCATTTTAATATCCTGTTCTCCATAGTTGTTGTATATAACATATTTTAGTTTTTACGTAGGCTTCATACAAAATAACTTTTTCCGTTTTTGGAACGAAGTTTTTGATTTTTAAAAAAAGACTCGTTAATGTCGCCACTTTGCTAATTCAATCATAATTCAATCACACCTAATGGTGCATAAGGCACTGCATTAGTACACCAATCGCAGCGTATCTTGATCATATTTTTATTACATGAAGGAAAGATGATCAGTATTACGCTTCAGGTACCAGTCCAGGAAGTATGAAATATTCTAGTGTAAAAACACCCTTTCAAATAAATATTTAAAATCAACCATGTCAGGAATCGAACCTGAGACATTTTGTATAGTAAGCAATCGCGCTGACAATTACGCCACGAGGCCGACGAAGAATCATATATTTTTTTATTAAAAAACTTGCTAATTCATTCATTATCAATTCGTAGTGACCAACCGATGTTTCGACTTTGGTTTAGCCCAAAAATTGGCCGAAACCTGTAGTTGGAACGTGGAAATGTGATGAAAATTAGCCTAATTAGAGATATTAGATTGTTCTCCATTCGAATAATTAGTTATTATGTTGTCATTGTCTAACATAAAAAAATAAAACAACACTGATTTTGTGATTTAATAAACAATTAAGTGTTACAACATCAATATCAAACCCAGAGCAAAATTGAAATAACGGAAATCGTCGGGCGGAAGAATTAAATAAAATATGCATCTGATATACTTACAATGATATGACAATATATGACTTCAATTACTACAACCTGGTTCACAATATTAAAATCAAAATCAGAAGAAAAATCAAATACGGGAATTTTTACAAACGATTTTATTCGCAGTGATAAATTTATGTCAGATCTCCCAAACCTGCCGCAGCACGCCAGATCCTGCGGTCTTCTAGTCTCGTCTCCAGCGGAGCGTGGCTGGGATTATGATGTTACGGCATCACATGCGGTCAGGGCGCATTATGGTGGCTAGGACGGGATAATGACTGTCGACCAGAACTCATTCCCAGCACCGCAAATCTGGAGAACTCTCGGAGCAAACAACTATTTAAGTTGATATGATGTGTAATGGACAGTGCAAAACGATTGCGCAACTGAAATTAACAAAAATTACTAGGTATTTGCCAAATTTCAATATTATTATTCGCGCTTAAATATTTTAATCCCCGTTGCTTATCATAAAAATCCTCCTTTAAAATGAAACGTATTTCTATCATATTTTACATAAAGGTAAAGTGATTAGTCTCACGCTGCAAGTGCTGGTCCAGGAACAATGAAACATTGCAGTTCAAAAAATCTGTACAATCAATATTCCACGTCTACCCAGCTAGAAATCCAACCCGAGACCTCAAGAATGGTAGGCGAACGCGTCAACCACTACACAACGAGGTGAACTTATCTCCAAACCTGGATGCAAAAAAATATCTTATAAATGCTCTATATTTTCCTGATTTGCCCTAAGAAAAATTAAAATCTGCTTAAAAATTATCAATTGAATTAACAAAGTATCCTTAGAGTGGGTACATTTTCTAAAATAATTGTTCCCTTTCCGCACCTAATGGTGATAGGGCACTGCATTGGTACACCAACCGCAGCGTATCTTGATGATTTTTGTTTCATGAAGGTAAGATAACCAGTCTTATGCTTCAGGTAACTTTCCCGGGTTTTTGAAATATTTCAGTGTAAAAATACCTTTTTAAATTATTTTTTCGTGTCTACGCCATGGCATGCCATGAAATTTTTATTCGTCATAAGGCATGAGACATTAGAATAAAGATGCAATTAATTTTTTTTTCAATGCATTTTCCAAGAATATCCCAGATTTCTGAATGTTCGTTTTTCTTTTTATTCCATGTTTAATGAGCTACTTTGCAGCGCCTAGTATTTTATGTGATTATTTTTAAAATGAATATTCGATATTTCCAAAAGTAATGAACTCATTCACAAATCTAAAATACCAATTGGTGTTATGCACGGCTTTCACTTGGGCCACATACAATTTTGATAGTAATTTAATAAAGTAATCTAATTTTATAGCAAACATAACAAATCATAAGGGCTTATCGTGTGAGGTCATAGCATATATGGTTAAAATAGTAAAAGCTATTGTTGAAATAAACAAAAGAAGAACACGAAATGCCAAAAACTGTCATAGTGGAACAAAAAGTCTGTTAATGTCTGACAATAGATCGGCTTCTCCTGAATGAGTTTCTGTGGTTTCCTCTTCTTTGAGAAGTTCTTTAACAGGGCCACAGCTGATTATTCTACCATATCCTTACCACCAGTAGTTAGAAAAAAAACATACTTTTTACTGTAAGTATAAGCCTTGTAATAAGCAAGGCAAAAAATTAGCAACTCATTTACAATACATATTTTTTTTATTCGTATGACTCGATGCATTTTTTTACCACTTAATTATTGATATACTTTTGTGTATTACCTGTAAACATTTAAGTAATTTTAACTTTTATTTATTTATTTTTTCAAATTTTTTGCTAACAAACTATAATTAATAATAAAAATAATGTGACCTCACTGGGGTTTCTCGTGCCGAGGACACTTAACAATATCCTTTTTTTAAATTACGTTTGAGAATAAACAAAGAAGACTAACTTAAAAAAACGAAGATAATTAACAAATATTTAGACAGTTTTAAAAACAAGGTATTTATGTACATCTATATTATTTATATTATAAAACACACAATGAAAATAACAAAAACCTAACATAAGCTATACACTTGTGGAGCAGTTGATTCAATATTGGTATGAGCAAATGAGACAATCCATTTTACTTCTATCTAGCTCCACTATCTATTTTTTTATAGCCTTTTAAAACATTTTTTCGTTACTAATTGTTTTAATAGATAGTGGAAGTACGTTATAGATTTTAATCGAATAATACTCAAAATCCCTTTGTCCGAAAGTAGTTTTAGTTTGTATTTGTTTAAGTTGTTTATGTGTTGAGGATCTAGTGATTATATTATTTGTATGTGATGTATTGTGGGGGTTATGTCTTTCGTTTGATTAAGAGTAGTTTTTGAATCTATAAGTGAGTATTGTTTTAGCGTATAATTGTTTTGGTGTCATAAGTTGTGATGTATGGAATATTTCTTCAGTAGATGTCTGTATCGGGACTGAGTATTATTTTAATTATGGATTTTTGTGCAACAAATACACTATTTAAAACTGTGTCATTCACACCACCCCAACCGATTATACCGTACTCCAAAATTGATTGGCACAATGCAAAATAAATCTTTAAAAGTTTATGTACGTTAATTATATTTCGAGTTGTTTTGAATATATATTTAGTACCATTATATAGACTTACCATTAATAACGGTAGTTTAACACCTTGACGACGCAGAGTTTCCTGTACAGATTACCGCTAGACCATGCCACTATATTGGGTTTAAAGGGAGACGAACGAGACCACGTTTCGAAGGAGTTATCAACAAATTTAGTGTCGCCGACATTTTGCACGTTTTTGCCTTTCCGTGATCTGTTTGCAATATGATGTAGACTGAAGTTAGAAAGGGTGAGTGCGGAATGTTTGGATGGGGGTGGTTGTTTGAAGCCTACGCGAGCTGTTGGAGGTATAAGTTAGCGAAGTAGCGTTTATTTTAAGACATTCTCAGCCCTGATACTCTGAGACAACGATAGTCTTATTTTGTTAATTGGCTTCTGTATCATCAAATACAAACTTCCTTCTCTTTAGTAAACTAAAGAGAATGTCTAATGATAGAATATTTTTGGTTGTTTATAATTCTATTAAGGCATCATTACGTTCAAAATTAATTGAATTTCACCACTTGAATAATAAAAAGTTGAATTTATTTTTCTGCGTGGCTTAATATTTAAGCTGATAAGAAAAATATATGTAAATAAAAGCAAAGTGTAAATTGGAAGATAAATTTATTGAGTGTGTTAAAAACAGGTTATATCTTTACTTTTAATATATATACGGCTTAACATATATATGAAGAAGCATATACTCGTGTACAAGAATCTGAACAAAAACTACATAAAACTATGTAGCAAAGACGAACAATAGCAATAAAATAATATACATATAAGACATCCAGCTAAACACTGTTTTAGTGGCGAAAAGATCTACGAAATGCCGGAAGATCTATCTCGAAGAATTCCAAGTTGTGTGACGAATTGACTAATCTACACATTCTGGAAATCGGGGCATAAAAACAAAAGTTGATCTTAGAAGATTAAATAAATAGCAGATTTTGACTTCTGGTGACAAGGTTGGGAACATGAAAAGCAATTGATTGTAACGGAGGCGGGACATCACTTATAGCATTAAGTATTTTTTAAATGCATATAAAGGACATCTCAGTTCTACGTTTGTCCAATGTTATTCCAGTGAAGATGATTCCCATTTATTTTTACATTAAGTATCATAATAAAATTACCCATATTGATATTATTAATGCTACATCATTACAGGCTAGTTGCTAAATAATGCATATTTTGAAAAATATTTTTAGTTAATTTCTGGTTTGTTTGTCACTGGTTTAATTGATTGTCCTGAATTACTGTCCAGGCTCGTTATTAATGTTCTTCAAAAGCTGTTAGGAATAACATTTTTCTTCATCTTCTTGTTTTATCTAATTAAAGGCAAAATTCACATTTATGGCAACTATTCACTAATTTTAATACAATTACGAAATAATTAAATATAATATGTTTATTTGAGAATAATCGTAATAACCTGCGGTGTTTGGTTTCCGAGTAATATGTCATTTTTGTCTTGTGGATTTAGTTTACCGCTTACTACTGCTATCTTTGAGAATATAATGTGCTTATTTGTTTTATTTTTCTAGTGGCTGATGTATATGTGATGATATGCAAATAAAGATTAAAAAATAATGCACAAAAAAGTCAATTCATTCAAACTAAATTAATTTTCCTCGATGCTCATGCATACCGCAATTTTCTGTTAATTTTTTATTTTAATATCTGGATAATTTTTGCGTTTCAAATCATCAATCCTGTAGAAAGGCAAATTTCAATCGCTGAATTTTTGTATTTTTTAAACTGTTGTAAAGATACGATTTGGTAGTTTTTCATGTTTCAATATGAACTGTTATTCGTTCAGCCCGCGCATCGTAGGCGGGCCCACAGCCTCATTAGTATTGGGCGGGCGTTCTAAAGGATCGATCCATACAACACATACAACCTCCCTCCCCGCCCTTCCTCACCTCCTGCACCCGCCCCCGCCCTTGGCTCGACTGAACATCCCCTTACCGCTGCATTTTTTACGATTAAATAGACAGTTTCTTATTTATCCGTTTATTGGATAGCGCTGTAAAAGCGTCAATGAAATTGATTGGGTCAATTTGATTTACTTTGTCGTCCAGATGTTTTATGGCTTTCTTTCGTGGTTCTTTTACAGAAATTGTTATTTTGTTTCAAACAATATATTATTTTGGAATTTTTTAAACAAACTTCCGAACATTTTTTGAATTTTAAAAATATTTACTTGTACATTGTTTTGTAGATATCAACATTTTTATATTTCAATGAATTATGATGTATTTTTTATTTAAATATTTCTTTGGCAGATACATTTATTTTTTTCTTTTGACCAGCCCGTTTATTGGTTGGTTTGAAGATATTACTTTAAAAATTAGCTCGCAAAAGTGCACATATTCTTGCACTTGACGCTTTAAATAAATAAATGTATGGAAATGCATTTTGACATTTTTTATGTTAATAAGATAAGCTAAATAATAAGATAAGATAAATAATAAAAAAATTAAGACTGTTGTAAATTTCGATAATCAAAACTACTCTTAAAAAAATGATTTCAGTGGAAATTTTACCGTTTTTATTTTACTTAAATCATTATAGCCGTGTCCAGGCGGATGAAGAACATAGTTCTGTTTATGAAATAGAACAAAAACCCTGGGTTTTCGAAAACGAGTGTTTTCTATTCTAGTAAATCTAGTGGATATAATCAAACACTACCTTCCGTATAACAAAAATGTTTGAGATATGCTGCAATTTGAGGGCCACTGCAGTGCCCTATCCGACACTGGGTATAAATATATGATTGTAAAATTATTATTAATTTTATAAGCTCCCTTTTAATCTCTTTGTGTTTTTTTTCTCATTTCAAATTTCTGCGAGGTGATAATTTTTATTTGAAATTATTTTAAAACCATTCATAATGCAAAATAATTTTTCATACTCTTGTTTTATGTTATTGTTAATGATAATATTTTTAACATCTTTTGCAAAACTTGTCTTAGTCTTTTGTTTGGTTTTGTCTGAAAGTTTATTGTATAATTTCAGTCCCTGATTTATTAGTCTGTATGATATTAACTTCACAAAGTACCTTATATTTTATTACTTTTAAACTATGTTATGGAATTCGTACAAATTGGCTACGGCCGTTATTAAATAATTTAATTTTGTTCAGATATTATCGTATCGTGTCCGTGTTTATTACATTCTTTTCATGTTTTAGTTCTTTGCTACAATTACAGTGGCTAATTTATGAATGAATGTTAACGATTATTATTGATAAAGTTCGGCAATATTAAATTGTTGAATTTTTAAAAGAGTTCTTTGGTTGGTATTAGATAAAGGAGGTCATATACTAACTTCAGTTTATTTTTCTGTCGTTGAGGTCTGTTTATGTAATTTTGGTTACTCGTTCCTCATAGTTGTAGTAAACAACGTATTTTAGTCTTCGTAGATTAGAATTTTTTTCATATTTGAAACAAAGTTTTTACTTAAATTTTTGTTAATTAAATTATTAATATGAATCGTCAATGTAATATTTTTTATAAATAGAAGTATTGACTTTATACAGTACTTGTTTTGTACAACATTTTCGAAAAAAAACATAGTTTTCTCAGCATAACGTTAGCCTATATTTTTAGATTACTCATATAAATCTTTTTTTTAATTCTTGGCGTAAGATTTTTCTAAACAAAGCGTTTGTTTTTCAAAGCTTCTTGCACTTTAGTATCAAATTCATTAAAAATAACGATGAAAAAGATAAATTGGACTTATCTAATACACTCTTCCGTAATAATAAATCAAATAGGTAGTTGAGTAGAGTTGTAAAAAAAATCGTTTTATTGGGTTGTATCTACTGGGAATTGAATCCGGGAATTCATGCATGATAGCACAACGCACTATCTTTAGACACGAAACAAACAAATACATTATTTGTATTTAAAGATCCGTTCTGAATTTGAGCTCACGACTTTATTTACGTACTCCGACTTACAAAGAACTAAAAACAGTAAATGTTTTTTAATTGTTTATCCATCATGTAGATACTTGCAAATAGATTTTGTAATCTAGTAGCGTTTTTTTTGAGGATTTTTTTCTGTTATTCGCGCTGTAGCGACGTGATATCCATCTGTACTATCTCCGAGAAAGATAAAACATTGGATAGACATTTGAAACTTAAAACTGCAACTGTTAGACGCCACGCCTTCTTATCAAACTGTATTGATGCACCATTAGGTGCATATAATAGGGAAATATCACATACTACGAATACCGATAAAAATATATGAAATGAATTTTAGAATAATTAATTGTATTTTCAAAATCAATATGGGTATTGTGGAGAAATGTTGTCATATATAAATTTAAATATCAACTGAAAAAAAAATACGTCGCTTGAAAAACGCAACATGTTTGGCCTTGACAGTTGTGACGCCAAAATTCGCGACAATTTCCTAAACGAATTTGAATGGTCAGGAACAAATAAACGTCAATCGTGACGTATTAGAGGTGCGGTCAATAGAATGTCCATTTTTGCGGGAATTAAAAATTACAAATTTTAACAAAAAAAGGCTTCTTATTAGCAATATTTCATAGACCTTTATTACTGCATTTTTAAAAAAAAAACATGGTGTTTCTCTATTATGAAATATTTACTATAAAAAGGAAAAGTCTTTTACTTTCTTCCTATAGACCTGTGATCTGTTCTTCAGTGGGTTGCTACTCCTGTGAGGTGGATTCCCAGCTGTACATCTTTTAGGAGATGTTTCACGTGGACATTGAGGCTGATTACGTAGTTCAATATTAGGGAGTCTGGTAGTGTGCATTGTTTTGACATGACCGTACGGGTCCCTTCACTGCTATCTACTGTCTACTCCACTTTACGAAGTCCTCAGCCTATCATATCTCTCTTATTCCGGAGTTCCTCGGTCGATCTCTTAGAGTTTTGCCTGCTATCAAGCGCAGTGTCTTCATCTTAGAAGTCCTCAATACTAAACTCGTTCGGTTCTGACTGTGTCTTTCCTTGCTTCATATGTCTTTTTTATTGGTCTTATGCACACTATAAATTCCCGTTTGACTCTTAATAAAATAACTACCGCAAATGCGCCTTAAGGTGTAAGACAAAATGTCTGGCCGGACACTATTTTGTAAGCAATGAGAGGCCGTGACAATCTGTATAAAAAATATATATTCATATTTATATTATGAAAATCTTACACGCGTTCCAACTGGCTGATGTTTGTTGAATTTCTAAAAAGGCTTTTTAAAAATCTGTCAGTTGTTACAAAGGCAAACTGAGACCACAAAGTTAATCATTTTATAGAAAATAAAGTGGAAGTAAATCGCTAGTTATTCCCTTAAAAGAGAAATGTATGATCAACTGCAGTCAAATCGTCGTTTTATACATTACATTGGCATAAAGACACCGCGGAATACTTCTTTGGTTTCTGACAGTACGCAATTATATAAAAAATAATACCATATAAAAAATTATCGTTCCAATAAATCAATCGATACCTTTTCTCCGGCGTGTGGCAATTTATTATAAATAATGTTACCGGGTATTAAAAAAGCAAGACGCTGTACCATAAGTTTTACGAAAACAGTCATGAGGATCACATTTTTACATTGTTAAGCGTACAGAAGAATCCATTCGTTTCCATTTTAAGAAGGCTTTTTCAGTAGTCGAGCCTTTTCTTTTGATGGATGTCAGTTGTAAATTTGCAGCAAAAACGATTTTATATCAACGGTATCTACAATGTACACTGTTTCCTCGGTGAGATAACAAAAAATGATACAAAGTAATTTATTTATAAAATATTCAATCAGCTTTCGTTCTATTGATTTTGTAACGATTCATAAATAACTTATATGTATTTATAATGGTGAATTTACTGTAGAGTGTATAAAATTATTTATATAGACAGTTTTCATGTAAAAAAAGACATTTTATATTTATTTACAACCATCACTGATGCAATTTTATTTAAACTTACATCGCGGTGCGAATTGAGATTTTTTTTAGCACTTTCAACTTAAAGTAAAAATAATTCATTCTGTACCTTAAAGGAGTCGAAACGAATTGAAGATTGAACGAAAACAGGAAACAAGATTTTTTGATTGTGCGTTTTCTAAAACATCATAAATATAAAGTACAATTAATGTAAAATAATTCTTATTTTGATAATAATAGTACATATAATAAAGCTTATCTGAGACTAATGATGTTTTTTGCTTTACAACAAAGTGGAATTCAGATTTCATAAAAAATCATTTATATGGCGAAACAAAATAGTTTGTTGCGATTATTTCTGCATTTTTAACTTCGAAACGGCAAAAAATGGGCTGCCGTGTTTTATTCCCTAAGGTACAGAATTTAATCACTTGAATTTTTACGTGTTTTTGTGGGGATATAGCAGCCACTCTAATTGTCCATTGGCACATTCCGGAGTATCAGATATACTAATTTAAAATACATTTATATTCATTTTATTTATTTATTCACAATTCGATTAAACTAAATTTAAACATATTATAAAAGAGATGAAGAACGTTTTAGAGAAGGTAATATAGATGTCTAGACATCTACAGGGCTTATGATCTGTCATTTGCTGGTTTGAGTGGCCACTTTACACACTGTGTAACATTCACCATTCTGCCCATATTTGGACATCAATATTCCTTCAATTCTTTCATATTTTGATGTTTGTGAAGTTAAAGAGCTAAAACCTTTATTTCACCCGCATGGTTAATTGAACCGTATTAAAATGTATTTATTATTTAATAGTAGACTCAATCATCTTTTTTCAAAATCTCTTCAACAATCGAATCTGGGTGAAAATGAATACATTTATCGAGTATGCTCGTGGAAAGAAAATACTTTTTTAAAAAATATATAAAATTGCGATAGAGACGTCACAAGAGCAAATTTTTAGTTACTATTTTTGTATTGTTTTACTTATTAGTTTTCATTATTTTATTATTAATTATATATAGTACGCGTATGTATGTGCATTAAGTATATGCGTATATGTTAATGTGTGTACGTATGTGTATATATATATATATATGCATGTTCATGTGTGTATATGTATGTATATATGTGTATGCATGTATGTGTATGTATGTGTATATATATATATATGTAAAAATATGGATGTGTGTATGTATGTGTATATATGAATAATTATGGATATGTGTGTGTATGTATATGTATTTTGTATGTGTACATATATATATATATATACTTTTTTTTTTCATTGTTTACTTACTATTTCTTCTTCTCTTCCTTCCCTTATATTTTTGTTCCCATAATTGGTCTTGTTATTCGTTGTTATTCTTTATGTATAGTTTATTACTATGACTGTGTTGGTTTCAGAAATTAATTAATAAAATAAAATAAATAAATAAATAAAATTATCACCATCGTCAATCTATTATTCTCATTCGATGGTGCATAAGGCCCTGTATGGTAACAGAGTATCTCGACGATATTTTACATTGATCAGTCTTAAGCTTTAGGTGCCACTAATGGGGCAGTGAAATATTGCATTATAAAACAAGATTTCAAACAACTATTTCATATTGACTTTAAGCAAGGGAAAATGCGGAATCTCAAGCATGGAAGGCAAACGCGCCAACCACTATTATTGTTTTTCATAATTTCCTTCCAAATTCTTTATTCTCCACCTGCTGACAAACCTTTAAAATAGAAGCTAAGAGTGGGTGTTTATCCTGAAAAAAAAATTAAACTACTCAAAATGGTTGAGATTTATTCACACAATGAAAGTAGATACCAATTTATCATATAATTTTTCTTGTTTACAAAATCATTCGAACAGAAATAATGATCGTGCAAAATATAAACCGATCAAATCCTTACAGGATTTAAAAATGCAATTACTCGATTCGAAGCGGACCTCACTTTACTCCGAACGCGAACCCTTAAATAATCGCCAAAAGAGTGAATATTTACGGCAACTCTTATTTCGGACAAGAATGTCCGGACATTATTCACCCTTTCGAACACGGAGATCGGACAAAGGAGGCGATTATGCTCCGACACCTTGCAACTTCTTCAGAAGGGTCTCAAGTTACTTCGGTCATCTTTTAAGTGTCGAATCATCGTCTGTGTATGGAAACCTTGATAAAAAATCAAATAATTCTATCCGATTACTTCAGCACGATCTTACTTGCATTAAAAAGAAAATCAGCTGTTTTTTTCATGGACATATTCCTTACAACAATGTTCACCGTATGAAATTGCTATTCCGTTATGAAAAATAATGTAAACAAACGAATGATTAAAGTAAAATTCAAAAAATATTCCTTTTTTAAATTATGAATGTGCTTTTCTTCATGTTTAAAATCACATATTTTTGTACAACAATTCTGAAACCTTATTATTTGCCCTAAAAATTAATCGGTCAACCGTACGATGCACTAGAAAATATTTTTTTTTTTAACTAGTGCGAATTCAAAATATACGTTTCATCGTGACTACCACCAATACAAGCAACTTAAAAAATCTAAATGTGTCGAAATTTTGCTCAACGAAGTCTAGCGAAAAGTTTCTAGAAAACATTGGCCACTTCCAATAAATTTCTCTAATACTTCATTCCTTAGAATAGGTGTTATGCAGGCGTAATATATTTATATAAAATAAATATTTCCGTTTTTATGATTTACCCAAATATTTAAATTTTGGGGGCATTTTCAGTAAGTAGTAACTAACTCATTTTTATAAAATTGGAATCAAGTTGGGATATAGTGAGGATCGAACCTCGGACCTCTGATCCGTAAGTCCGCAACACTAGCCACGGGACCATAACCCAATTTATTTTTATAAAAACTGTTTAAATACTGTGTTTTGATGTTTTAAATATATGTTGTTACTATATTAGATTGTGTACAATTGATTTTTTATGTATTGTCACAAATTAAAATGATGTACCGTCCCAAATGTTTTTTTTTTACCTCCTAGAAGTAATACGTTTTATACATTTTCATGTTTTATATATTTTTTATTTATAAATAAAAACACAAATAAGGTTATGAAAATATGGTTATTTAAGAATAAGCTATTTTAAATATAATGTTTTATCACAATATTGCTACGGATAAGAAAATAATATTATGGTCTTACTTGAAATCTTTCATTGTAAATCCAGACTTGAGCAAAGACACTCATTTTTCAAAGCTTCAAAACTGTTTAATGTATTTCGTAAGGACAATATGATAGAGATTTATAATATGAATTTGTTTCAATTATAATTTAGTGTTGAAATTATGGATAAAAAAAAGTAGCTTATTTTTTTAATGAGTAGAATATACTTTTATTATAATTTTCTCATTTTAGCGAAAAAAATTGTGTTCTAATATGGGCACTCATTTTTTAACTTTTTGATTTCTGTCGTATTCCTCCAGTAGACTTTATATCAATTAAAAATAAAATCTATACCCATACACAGGCCATTCCTTTATGGGATTTTTTTGCGTTAATGGAATAGTTTTTTTTGTATACAAATAATTAGTGGTTACAAAACCTTTTGTAAAATGCAAAGACAAAAGTGTAATAAATAAAAAAAAACTTTTAAAAATTTAGGCATTTATAAGACTTATGAAACGGTTTCAGTGATCACTTGATACTTCGCTAATTTTGCATTAGTTTAGTAGTTAAAGATTACGATTTAGGTTAAGATTTGTTTACCATTATCAAGAACTAACCTTTTGTACATAGATTACTAGAAATATTGATAAACATGAAAAGATTATTTCCAAGGTAATATTAAGTAAAAACTAACATAAATTAGTCTAAATATTTTTTTTAATTAGATGAACTTTTTTATTATTATAATTTATAAGATATGTTAAATATCAAAAAAAATATTAAAATACAAATTTATTTTTTAGAAAATGGTATTATTTAACATTTTAGTTTATTTTTTAAACCTTGATAAAGGAACAGTCGTGTTTTTTAACTGGGCGGCATATTAAATTTTATTTTCTTTTCTTTACAAAATATTAATGTGCAGTTGAATATAAACATGAAAAGCCATAAAGTTAGTGCTTCAAATATACATAATCATAATTAGTATTCGAGTTCTCGTGATTTACCGAAATGTTTTGATATTCGGGACCATTTTCTAAGAGTCCTTAATAACTCACAGTAATGATAATAGAAATGAAGAAGATCGGTGGTTTAAAAAAAATATATATTTCTATATAATATATTGTTCGGATAATTTACCTAAATTATCAGAACATTACACTTTTAGGGCCGTTTTCAACGAGTTTTAAATAACTCACGATTAGAAAACGGGAATCAAGTTGGGGAAGAGTCGAATTTTAACCACGGACCTTTGAGTCGTGAGTCCGAGACACTAGCCACGGGACTATCTTAATCTAAACGGCACGGTAAAATTATAGTGGATTATAATTTATTAGATTCGTTTGTACCTACTTAAATTTGATTATATTTATATTTTTCATTTTTTTTATTAAACTCCATAGTTGATGACTTTAATAAAAATATCAATCAAAACGCCTTGGTGAATACACATATTATTTTTTGAAAGAAAGAAATATTAGCGTTCTTATAATTTACCCAAATATTTTAATTTTGGTGACCATTTTCAACGAGTTGTAAATAACTCACTAATAGAAAATGGAAATCAAGTTGGGGTATGGTAAAACTAAACGAAAGATTTTAATGATAATTTTATTTAAATTTAGCGAGTACTCTCGGGTGAAAATCGTAAAAAAAATATGTTAACCCCGTTCGTATGAAAACACGTTAAACATGGCTCCCCGGAAATCGGAAAATATCAAAACACATAATAATTTGGCTATTCTAAACAGCTGTTCACCAGAACTTGTGACGTTTTAAAGTAGTTCATTTTTAATAAGACCTGCATACATTTTCGGAAAACTTCGGCGTACAATTAAATGCTCTTATTTTTACCGCGCGTAAGAAAACATTTTATGTATCCAATTTCCCATAGTACTGAACTTCCTCGTTAAGGTGTTAAGGTTAGTTGGGTGCGGATCTCTAAAAATACAGTATATTTAGACTTAATATATTATCTAACAGGGACCACAGCTTAGTTATCTTCCAATCAAATCTGCCCAAATGCACAAAATCTTGCTATTTCAATATTAATGTGGCTATTATTTTGATTCCAGTGTCCGCTCAGATGACTCTAGCAGGAAGCAGTTCGATATACCGGGGGATGGACAGAGCCTTCTGCGTGAGAATGAAGTCAACCCTTACCAAGAGAGGCTGCCATTTCAAGTCATCCGGATATCGGGTAAATTACCGGGTAATAGATACATCCGGGTATCTCAACATTACCGGAAATGGGGCAATACTGAAACTTCATTTGACTCTCTCTTAATTATTGAGTTTGGAAGTAAAGAAAAAAAAAACTAATGACTCTTGTAATATGTTTATCTTAATAACTCTTTAGCGAGTTCATTCTAGCCCATGTTTAAAAAAAATCAACAAACTCAAAATATTGTTAATGGATATTTGAACTCATTTTCAGTATTGTCTCACCGGTCCAGCAAGAGTATTTTTGTGATGATTTTTACAAATAATTTCAATGGTTTTGTTTTAAAAATAGATTGTTAACTTATCATTTGATAAATCAAACATGTAAAAATCTTAGCAAAAATACCGTTTTTACATTTTATGTTTGTGCTTTTTTCGGTTATTTTTTTCTGTCTTTCCCAACAAATGTACGTAAGTCCATTTTGCAGTATTTTTAATTATGTTCTTACATCTCTTTGCTTTTGCCTACCCCTAAGGGTATATGGCGTGATGGTAGATATAAAGAATACTTACATAGAGTGAGAATGGTGAAATGAACTATAATGTCAACAACAACAAACCATCACGCCGTTTCCCCGAAGGATAGGCGAGAGGATAGAACGCCATATCACTCTATCTTTGCAGACAGACCTCGCTTCCTCTGCATTCATACATCTTCTCAAGCACTCACGCCGATTATGCCTACTCTTGGCATGTCCATTTTCAAGTATTTGTTAGATTTGATCATGCCATGTCTATCTCGGTCTCCTTCGTTCTGAATCCATTAACATTCGCATCGTAGATCCTTTTGGCCGTTCTTTCGCTGTCTAATCGCCCTTTCTTGATTTTGGCATGGATCTCGATATTTGTTATCATACATCGTTTTATCGCACAATCCCCGAGAGATGGCATTTCGACAGCATTCAACCTACTATTATGTCAATTTATCCATTTTATTTGAAGCATTATTTAAGTTGGTAATAACCAACAAAGGTATCACGTTTCACGGCATTAATCTTAACAAACATTTTAATTTTATCTTTTGACAATTTTCCTGTAATTTATTAAGGAAAAGTTCGCCAGAGAACTCCCGAGGCAAGGTATAATTGCCATGCACTATCAATATCGAAACCGCTCAATTTCTAAAGCGGATTAAATTCAAATGGATATCCTCGTGGGCTCAATTTTCACATGGAACAATTAAGATTTTGATCTGGGGACATGATCACTCAATTTCCGGAACAGAAACTCGTACCCCGGGGCGAATAAAAAGATCCTAAACTAACATTTGACTTTACAGCCAGAGACATCTATCGGGTGGCTATGAAAGCATTATGGGTTTGTGTCTTGGGTAAAGCATAACAAATGTGTTTTTTTGTTACAAGTTTCACCTTAGGTACTTTTAAAACTTTAACAATAATAAAAATGGGAAGATAAAAATATTTTTCAGTCTACACTCACTTAGAAGGTTGCAATTTTTTTTACCAATTAATACTAAATGCACCCTTGTACAAGCATTACTACTACCCATTCTAGATTACGCTGATGTTTCCATGACTGATTTAAGCTGTGAGCAACTCGATAAACTTGAACGACTTCAGAATACATGCATAAGGTACATTTTTGGTCTTAGGAAATATGACCACATTTCTGATTATCGTAGGCAAATGAAATGGCTCAAAATTAGACAGCGGAGAGACTATCTCTCCCTCTCACTTCGGTTTAATGTACTTCAACGCTCCATATACCTGCGTGAAAAATTTCAACGCTTATCAGTTCATGGTTTACCTCTTCGTTCTAATACTCAAGGCACTCTTAATCCACAATTCCTCTTTCTTCTCTAACTCATGTAGTGTCCATGCGGCTCGACTGTGGAATCATCTCCCATCCACCATCAAAGATGTTACTACATTATCTCTGTTTAAATCACGTCTGAAGAAACATCTCTTTTCTCTTCCATAATCTCTCCTCCTTTCCTTTTTTTCTATTTTTTCCTTTTTCCCATTGAGTAATAGTTTTGATTTAAGATAATTTATAAACAAATACGTTTAGTTCTATTTTTACATATCTTTAGCTTTTTAATCTTTATTTTCTATTGAATATGTTCTGTAACTTGAATTATAAAAATAAAACTTTTATTTTGGTGGTTGGTTGGAAGAAATTGCCATTTAGCAATAAGCCCGCTAATGTATATTTGTACATGTTATTTAACATAACGTACAAAAAGTTAAATAAATAAAATAGTGTATTTTCTAATGCTTATTATTTCTTGCGTTGAATTTAAGTGTAGACCGTAAATTCATACACAAACAGACACAAAATTAATGTGTAGGTATATTGCCTACTATTACTGTGCAGGAATATAGTACAAGGAACAATAAATTCACTTAAAATTACTTATCTGGCAATGCGACGCGAGAGTTTCCCGCCGTTTCTCCGCTTCCGGCGGCGCCATCTTGAATTATGACGTCACCTGAGTGCAATTAGGGTCGTAAGGGCGTCGCAGATTGCGATCTATACGGTTCGGGTAATTCCATCTCTGTATGGGACTAATATGGCCGATCTCTACCCCCGGATTTACAAATTACGGCTGATTAGAGCCGGTTACACGGGACCTATCTCCGGGACGATTAACTAATTCGGCTGCTAATTGCACCTTATCTAGAAAGGTTATAATACTAGCTTGTACCCGTGGAGTTTTGCCACTGCAGCTAGAAACCTTAGATACAGTTACATATATTATAATATATCGTCGGCGTGAATTCAAAATGCTTAATAGGACGAAGTGTAAATTTAAAAGTTTAGCCATAAAATTTCATTTTCCTATTGGCAAATCCTTGCAACTTTGACCAAATTATGTTTTATAGGGAGGAATTTTGACGATGATATTTCTTACCCTTGATATGTTTATATCAATTGTTCAGCAAGTTTTAATTCTAATTTTCATATCTAATGAAAATTTGACCAATGACAGCGTTACTTATTTTTAAGTTCTCTTCTCTGGACCTTATGGTGCATAGGATACTCTAGCGTGTCAGCAATTACATGTAAAAATACCGTTATTGTTCAAATTATTAATGCCACCTCAGAATAAACAAAGTTTTAGAGGAAATCGCTTGTTTTCATACAAACGTGTTACTCTATAGTGCGCAAAATACGATATCTATATACCGTATTTTGCGGACTATAAGACGCATCAGATCATAAGACGCACCCCAATTTTTGGTTGAATCTTTAAAGTAAAAAGATGCGTCTTACTGTCCGAAAAATACGGTATTTACTATTGGGGTGTTTTTATCGTTATGTTTTTTTTTCTAAAGGAATAATCCGCTAAACTTCCACACCGCATCACCCACACCGATTGAGAAAAAATCTTTATGAGATGTTTTTTCTTGCAACTGTCGGGAATCGAACCCGCGACGCCAGTTTCACAGTTGGCAGTCTTAACAACTGCGCCACGGTGGCGGCGCCTGTCAGTTATTATGGGAACTAGAACCTTCCAAAAACCCTTATAAGCGTCTTGTCTTATCTGCTGTCTTCGGACGTGCGGAATACAAATATGATAACTATTTTTGAAAAATGCATACAGTACAGATACAGAAAATTTCGTTCTGACACTCTCTAAAAAACAACAAATCGGTTCAGTTTTGAGGTGCGAAAAACGGAACAGCGAAACGTCGATTTTGTAGATTTTAGTTAAGCTCATGCTAACGATTAGTCCGACGTGCAGTTATCTTTTTGCACAGCATCGGGGAAGCATTTGCGAGAAAGTGACAGAAAATCAATGTTCAAATAACCATCAAAATTGCCTGGCAACACACAAATACATAATTGCTTTAAATTATTTTCATTCATATTTAAACTTCTGATTCAGCCACTGTCTTATTTTGCCCTTGTCTGTCTCGGTAGAGCCATTTCTAAGACAGGTCGTCAGAAAAATTAATATAAATATAAGTTTCACTTTTATGATCTTAGCTTTTGAGCTCTCTGCCCGTATTTTTATAACTAATATTTTTTCTCCCTCTAGGTCGTCCTGATGCTGTGCCGCCTCCGCCCCCAATACAGCTTCTCTCACAGCCGGAAGTCGCCCCCGCCCTTGCTGGGGATGGTGGCGCTGGCCATCGCCCTTCCGCCGCCCTCGGTGCACGAGATCAGGCTGGAGTGCGACATGTTTGTCACGAGGATAAACTTCGACTTCAGAATAGCTCACTGCGAACCGAAGTGAGTAGACTAAAACACAACCTTTTAATATTTTCACCGAAACGGATTCACAGTTGCCTAGACTTCCTAACTCCCTTCTCAAAATGTTTTCCCTCTCTGTTGCAACAAAAAATATGGTTTTCATTTAGAATATTATTGCTACCTTAAGCATTACCCAAAACTTGGTTGAATGGACAAAACCGTATTCGTTTTTCAAACAGTTTTTTACATCATTTGACGTTTAATCATCAGTGTAGCAAATACGTATGAATCAAAATGTATTCGCATGCATAAAATAAAAATCCCCAAACTGTTTTCTTCTCTACCCCCGCGATAAGATCAATGATGAAACCCTAGTTAGTTTAATCAACAATATTTTAGCATATCCAGATGTTTGTAGACAAGATAGGAATATACTCCCAAGCACATCAAATAATTCAAATTAACTTATATACCCAGCGGAGATAGTCCGATTAGATCCATTAGTATTGAAATTAATTAATTATGTGAAAAGTAATTTTTAAACGTGATTTTCCGTAACAGAATCATGAAAAATCGTACATAAAACATTACCGCACGTCTTCCTCAATAGGAATCAATATTCTGAAAAAAAATCGACCACAAAATGATGTTGAAACACCCACAAAAAATGCCCTAAATGTGAGTTTTAAAACTGGGTCTAATCTGACCCATCACTGCCTCGCACATATATTTTTGAACCAGCGAAAATTGTATATTTTTTAAAGATGAATGCTTAATCAAGTTCATTTGTAATATTTTTATTTCCAGAGTATCTGATATGCTGGACTACACTGCTGAGGAGTTGACGGGAAAGAACCTGTACGCACTGTGCCACGGAGAAGACGCTAATAAATTAAGGAAATGCCATGTTGATCGTAAGTTCCACTCATTAAATGGTTGAGTTACTTTCAAAATACACAATAAAACCAGCAGTTGGACAATCAGATGACATGAGTGTTTATAATGCAAGAAAGACTAGAACGAAATGGCTATTGCGTATTGAGAAATTCGAGCGATGGTTCTGAATTTGCCATTTCACTTTCCTTGCTTTAGTAAAATAACATCAAATAAACAAAATGGTTTCAAACTGAAATAAATAACCAAATAGCTAAGTTCTTTGTTTTCTTGTCAGCGTCTTTAACATAAAATCAATGACATCTGCCAAAAAAAACATATATGTACTGATGTGTTTTTATTGCTATTTTATTGTTTTTTTTTGTAAGTGGTAATTTATTGTTATTACCTATCGGTATATGTGAGGGTATTAAAAGCAATCTCCATTGAAGGAGTTTCTGAGATATTTGCAAAAAACTTTGAAAAAAGAATTGTGATCTAATTATGCTTCACCAACTCAATGAAGAATGCTAAGTTTGGCGTATCTTGATACTACTTGTAGTATAATTGAAATATATTTTTGGACGATTTAGAGACTGTTTTGAATTGCGCTATTATTTAGGTAGGTATGTATAGTTTATTTTGGCATCAATAACTATTTTTCCGTTTTTGGTGGAGATTTCTAAATTTGTTTCTAATACTCTCATGCATAGAAGGAGCGTAGAATCATAGTTGAATACATCGAACTGTGTCCGAAAATCCCCCCACTTTCACCGCGCGCATTCGTGAAGTCGCCGCGTAATGTTTCCAGATGATAAAAAATATAATCATTACACAAATGTAAGGTAAAAAAAAATCTCTTAATTCCTCTAAAATTTTATTGTGCACGCGGAAACATTGATTGACACAACAGAGTAGATAAGTAAAAGGTCATTTAATAAGAGTAATTGAATTAATGAACTTTGAACTTCAAATATAAAACAAATTTTATTTTACATAAAACGGTTATTTTTATATCATATTAAATCATATTTGATGTTTTAAAGATAATATCGGTCAAATGTCCACCACGGTGTTATTTAATCCAAGATCCAATTTTCATTAGTTCTCTCATGGGATGAGTAAAGTGGGGTAAAAAAAAAATTACCTTGGCAACACTAACGAAATGTCCCTTTTGTTTTCTTTGACAATCTGACAGATGGAAAAATAATTCAATTTTTAAGTAATGCATTTGTTACTTACACATGCATTTGCTAATTACACATGAAATGTGATCTCATCCTGTTTCTTAAAGATCCCAGCAGTATTTCTATACTTTAAAACGACACAACACGGCATAGTTGGATTCAAATCAGGAATTGTTACTGAGCGACGTCTCCAAAGAAACTAATGGGTCAAAACGTAAAACTACTATTTTAAGAGTAGTTTAGTCGCCTTCTGATTGATGCGCGTATGCGGCTTCTGAACAATTCTTAAATTATATGCCCTCGTGTATTAAATAGTCTAAATTGGTGTTTCAATTTCATTTACTTATAATACGTTTATGTACATTACAAAAATATATTAAAGGCATACATAGCAGGAGAAAAAAAAATAGCTATACAATTTAAATGTGGTAAAATAAAAATACCAATAAAGCTATCATCTCTGAATTTTCTTTCAGTAACACGAAAGATGCCGATATCCGAAGAGATACGGTTGAGTAAAGACATTGCTCTTCCTACTGGCATTACCATTGGCTGGCTGGTTCTGCAAGCAGAAGATAAAACATCTTAAGCTCGTGCATGTTTGTTTGTGCTTGTTGGCCTCAGCTTATGCTTCGTTACTCGTTACCTATGTCATAGATATAATATGATTTCATAGCATTTTAAATTGTAGGTACTGGGTGGTTAAACTTAAGCTAACGCGTTCAGAAAACTCACACTAACGCATTTAAAATCTACGGGATGTTGATTAAAAAAAAACGATGTATTCAATTTTAACCAAACCTCGTACATATTATTACCTATATTTTTACTATTAAGAATCACAGCGAAATTTAGACGAACGCAGAAGCATCCTGTGTATATTGTATTACCGTATCATTAGCGACTAATAAAGCAATAGTTGTCTATGCTCATAAGCGCGTCTGAGCGCGAGAGAGACGGAGATTATTTTCCTAATGCGTTTGCCGTGCGATGTCATACCATGGGCTTACTCACGGATACGCCACAATGTGTATGTGAAAGTATGGCGCACGCCAGCTTAAAAAAATCCAACAGTATGTCGTAAAGTCGCACCATGGAGAATTTTGTACAGGGTACTAGCGGTCGACCAGAGTAAGCAATGATGATTTTTCAATCGCCGATCAGTATGTTATTGGCATGTCTCTTTACAGAGTGATTTAGTTCGACACAGGCTGACACATTTCCAAGAATCGGATATCGCAGTATTGAGCGCCATTTGCCCGCGTCCCGCCCTATCAAACAATGAACAGTTTTAGCGTATATAAAATAAATTGAATTGTTTTATTACCGCAACGTGTTTGGCTGACCGATGGCTGACAAGACAAGCCGTGAATACCAATTAGCTGGTTTACTACATCAAAGTTTCCCAAAACGTCACGGCCAAAATGAAAAATAAACATTTCTTATTTTCCGTGGATTTTCTCAGAAAAAGACAGTAGTCACAGGACCTAAACACTAAAATAGGATGCAGTCGAGTGCATAGGAAGATAGCTTCTTACATGGTTTCCAAAACATATCGAGGTGATTACTAGCTGCAATGAGTAACTTGCCCTACGTGGAATTGGATACGAAAAATGCTTTCTTACGTGCGGTAAAAATTCAGGCATTTAGTTATGCGGCAATTTCTTGAAAGCGTATGAAAAAATATTTTAATAAAAACAAACTACTTTGAACGACGTCACTAGTTCATATGAATCAACCAATGATAAGAGAGTTGTGGAAGATTTCCGGTTTACTTGCCGTTCACATACTAATCGACAGAACTGACCGGGAAGAAGCGAAAGAGAACTTGAGACGTCACACGCGGAATAATTTCAGAAATACAAAACTTTAAAAATCATAGCGCTGATGCATATTTATTTTTTTAAATGTGACTTAAATGTTTTTTTTTTTTATTTTTAAAAAACACTGAATTTCCTGATTAAGCATTCAATTTAGTGACGAATGGGTGCGGTGGTGGTCAACTTTATTTCTTGTAAAATATTTCAATATTAATTAATTATTTATGCCACTAAAATTCAGTGATAAATGCTCGAAACAAATTATTATTTAGATTTAGATTAAACCCCCTGTTTGCCTATTTCGAGACTTTAATTCAGAAAAAATTTAACGCAAAAAATCTGTTTATTCATTTATTTTAATTCAATTCAATTACTTTATTTTAAATATATCATATACATTACAAACATATATTCAATACGTACATATTATAAAAAAGAAAAAAATACATGAAAGAGACTCATGTCAAAGTAGTAGGATAATCCTGCTCCGGAAAACCCCTTCGGATACATGGAACAGATCAATATCCAGAGCGACATTGTTCAGCATAGCGGTAGCCCTTCCAACAGGCATAACCATAGGCAGGTTGGTCTTGTGTATCGGAATATGAAACAATCTATGCTGACGCTGTCTTAGGTAATTATCAGGAACATACAAACCAATGCTCACCGTAATCTCAGAATTATCGATCTTACCGCGCAACAATCGATAAAAATGTGTAGTCAAATACACATTCCTTCTAGTCTCTAAACTGTTGTAGCCGAGCATACTCTGGAGAAACTCAGTCGGGTAGAGCCGAGGATAATACCCGCACTCTCTCATGTAGAGATATCTCAGAAACTTCTTTTGGATTTTCTCTATCATCAGAGAGTACTTCAGTTCATGTGGCCCCCAAATCATCGAGCCATTCTCGAGTCTACTTCACACCGAGGAGTTGTAAAGAGTTCTCAGTACGCGGGTATTTTCGAAAATCCTGGCATTACGCAGAACAAACCCTAACATCTTCAATGCATTACCACTGATTGTCTCTATGTGTTCATGAAATGTCAGGGTGCTCACAAATCTAACGCCCAGATCCTTAACATTCGATGTTCGTATCAGATTCTGGTCGTTCATGTAGCTGTTAGGTTAAGGATTATATTGTTAGTAATATTTTTTATTGCATTTTATAGATACAAAACAATAAATCAACTGAGATAACATGAGAAAAAATATACTTTTACCGCTCCTGAAACTTGCTGAAATCAAAAGTGACCATTGTTTTGCATCGTGGGAGATACCTACGCATTTTCCATCTATTTTTTTATTCACGCTATTGTTTACAGTTGAAAGATATTATTGTGGTATTGTGACATCTTTGGTTGGTAGGTCCTTACAAGATAATGGGTTGTCCATTAGTATGCCCATCATGCTGTCTTGTTGCATCACACGATACGCCATTTTCTGTCTCTGAGCCTTAGAAGCGGATCGGCGAATAATGTAAATTCAACTTCGTTATAATCTGATTTTGTCGCTGGCATAAATTCCACATAGGCGATTTACATATCATAAGTCTTCAATTACATGTCGATATGTGTGGTAAACGGGACGATCGCATTTTAATTAACATATCAACCTACATTTTCCTGTTCTCGTGTAGATAAATTAATGAGTCCACCAATAAAAAAAACGTAAAATACATGATCCTATTTGACTTCGTATTCGCTTGCGCCTGAATAAAAACATTTAGAATACATTTCAGAGAATGGTTGGAGGCTTTCATAACAAATTAAATGACCATTTTTGTTTTTTTTTTCTAGTAATAAACAAAGGCCAGGTGTTGACCCATTACTATAGGCTAATGAACAAGTCCGGCGGATACACTTGGCTTCAAACCTGCGCCACAGTCGTCTGCTCATCCAAGAATGCGGAGGAGCAGAACATAATCTGTGTTAATTATGTTATAAGGTGAGGAAACTATTCATTCTGCTGTTCCATTTCTTTATTACTTACTCGCGTCAGTGAGAGATACTAAAATGTCTGTTATTTTTCTCAGTGGTCGAGAATACGCAAATCTGATAATGGACTGTTGCCAAATGGAGGAGGGTGTACAGGGAGTAAAAAGCGAAGAAACTGTCACGGGAGACCCTGGTGAAGGGTCGCCCGATGCGGGGGCGGACAGGACGGGAGGGGCGCGCCCCGCCTCCCCTCGCGCCCACCCCGCCGCGGAACACCCACCGCCACCTCCGCCCCCGCAGTCGGCCCCCCCCGCGCCCCCGACGCAACCGCCCCCACCAGCGCCGCCGACCAGAAGAGCCAGAAAACGCAAGGCCACACAACCTGAAGAAGAACAATCTCCGGGCGACACGGAGCACCCGTGCAGACCGAACACTCCGCAGCCTGCCGACACAGTTAGCCCGCAAATCCCGCCAACGCAAGAAGAACCCATAACAGATACAGCGTCAGTCAAAGACCTAGAAAACGCCATGTCCAAACACTTGCCAACGACTATCATGAACCCAAATAAGACCGGATCACCAACAACGCACCAACCAACCGACTTCTCTACGGATACTCTCCTAAAGCAACAGCAGCACAAGTCGACAATCCAGTGGATAGGAGCTCACCATCAGATCGGTACTCCGGGACTTCCAGCGTCTGCCCTACTGAGACAGTTATACGCTAGTAGAGAGAGCGTGATCAGGGCAGCCGGCCACGGTCAGCCTCCACACCCGCATCCGCACCCTCACCCTCACCCTCACTCCCACCCCGCTGGCCCATTACCGACACCGCCCGGGAGTGAAGGATCCGCATACAGCGATCAATTCATAGCCCTACATGCGCAGAAAAATGCAGATTCCTTCCAGAATCTCGTATCGACGTACGGAGGACCCGCATACTCCATGGATTACCACACTGCCATGACTCCACCGGGATCCGTGTCTCCGAGAGATAAGCAACAGCAGCACCCGGGATTTGAGAGTCAGTACTCTGAATCCTTGAGGCACGGGTATATTCCTTCTGGAGAAGCTCCTGCTCAACCTCTTCCTCTGAAACCCCAGGTCTACTCGGCATTAGAATACACTTCTCCATTAGAACAGTCCCAGTTCTATCCGAGTGGTTCCGGTTTCCACTTATATCACCCTTCGGCTAAAGCTGCTCCTCCTTCATCAAATTGGTACTCGACGGCTTCATAGTCTCGCATTCACTTTTAGATGTAAGGTATTTAAATTATTCCTTCTGCGCCATATTCCTCGTAAGCCATATTTGATGGAAATTATTATTGATGGCGTCGGTTATTGTAGTAGGGAATGATTGTATTAAATTAGTAGTAACTATGGAAAATTCATTAGTCTCTCTTAGATAGACTTCCAATTTGATCAAAAGACATAAATTATTACTAACTGATAAAACAAGAATGTATACTTTTTCTTATACTAGATTACCTTGTACGAATAGAAATAGAATGAAAAAACCACAATCACTACTAATATAACAACGAAAATATTTTTCTATTGAGAAAAATCCATTTAAATTAATGATTTGAAGTATTTAACATTCCATTTATATTATATTAATAATACAAATTGGTTCTTCGGTGTTTATATTATTTTTCAAAAACATTAAATGTTTTTTTTTTTAAACTTATGAGTAAAAAACGCATATTATTTGTTGGCTACAATACTTACTGTTATAAAATTTGTTTGGTATTCTTATGCCGCTTTGATTGTTACTGTAAAATATTTATATGATTTATTTCTGTTTAATTTACTCAATATTTAATGCTCGTGCGTACCGGAGTAGCTATTGGGTACATAGTATTAACTTTAATATATAAAGTAACATGTGACATTCCATTGATATTTATAAGTGAGTTCGTACTGTAGTTTACATAGGTTAAAAATATAATCGTCCAATAAAATTTATGTACATACCTACACTTAGCTGTATTTTATACCGAATACAAAATAACATAAATAAATATTATTTATATCTGTTTGTATATTTGAATTATTTGACAAGACTTTATTTGTGCATTTTATGAATTTTCATAATAATGCTACGATTCAGGTGATTATTTTTTTTAGACAAACTTAAAATACTCAAGTTGGCATTTAAGCTTTTAAAAAATATAGTGAAATGACAAAAAATTTGAGCATCATTCCATTCCTTTGTGTTTTAATGAAATTTAATATGCAACTTTTGTAGTGATTGTTCATTTTTCTGTGCCAAAATATTACTAAACTTTTTATTAAGGGAAAAATAGATTAATCCAGTTATTGTGGCATTAAATCCAGTAATTCCTTATCACATTCCAATAGTTATTTATTATTCATTTTGCAAAGAGATAGGAATATGTGTATATACAAAATATGTTGAATAGAAGTATTTTAGATAATTTTGTCATGGGCATTTTGGTGACAGTATTACGATGAATGAAGTAGCATTATAAAGAAAAACTATAGAATGTAAGTTTTAATTATTTAAAAAGTAAAAAAACAATCCGATTTGATGTAAATAAACATTTAGTGAGTATCAATTTGGAAATGTGGTTGTTTCTTTGTAAGAACAAGCACATTATGGGTTGATTTTGATGAGGCTTTTTGCGTACCATTTAAAAACAATGAAATTAAGCTTCAGACTAGGTATGATAATTTTATTGAACTTACAAATGTGATGTAAATAATCGGAACTCTTAAATGTTCATTCTGTGCACTATTTGTGGGAAATTGTTAAACTAGAGCAATGATGAAGAAACTTGTCAGAAAATGAATTACAAAAAACATACAATAACTTATTTTGATGGTCCAAACTACAGAAACATTGTACATATTTGAATCATACTCAAATGATCAATTTAGAAAAATAAATGCCACTAACAAGGTGTGATTTCTTTGATTTATGAGTTTAGTAAAATAAATATTTCCATGATAATATAAGCTATAGAATGTAAAACATTATTTATTGTATTTTTTCCAATGCGCTATTCATTCATTATCATTTTTTTCTGAGTATAACTCAATAGAAAATCAATCGAAAGATTACCCAATGCAAAATCAGAAATAATTTTAAGTAAAAACATAACTGTGCAATAGTGTTTTGTAAGATTAGGTTTGTAAAAAATGTTAAAATTTTTTATCTGTTCACCTGTTGTGTTCGATTATATTCTATGTTTCCTTTCTAGAACAAAAATTGTAAGATTTTATATATTTTTTTAATGGAAGTTAATTTGTTAAGATTATTTTAATTACAGACACAAGATGACTTGCAAATAATAAGCTGAAAAAAATACAGTGTTTTATTTACTATCAACATTATAAATTAGCATTACTGTGTGAAAATTTACCAGCTGCTAAACCTCCTCTCCTATCTGCTTTAAATTATATTTCTTGCAAATATGTCTGCAAAGAGTACCGATATATTTTTCATAGATTTTCCCGATCTCTATTTGCAATATTAATTCATTCGTAATGTTCACAAAAGGTTGTTAGCTTAACGAGTAATTCACGTGAATCAACATTAGCGAGTGGTTTTGAGAAAATAACAAACTCACCAATTTAATATATTTAAGATATAAATTTAAATGGGCGTGACATTTTTTATTTCTCTTTTCATTAGTTAAAATAATGGACAACATTAAGATATCCTTGAAAATATTTATTTAAAAAAACAATCAATATAATCAGTAAGATGTATTTTGTTCACATAAATATTAATTATCCGATTACTACATGACAGTGAAAAAATCATAAGCTAATACATGTTTAAGAAAATATAAAATACAAGAGCTACTTTATTAAAGTAATATGAAATTACACCCATTGTATAGAGACATTGATTTCCGAGAGAAGTGAAAATTATCGATCGATTTGTATAATGGACTGATTTTACAAAAAGCATTTTGCGTAAATAAACAGTTTTTTTAGGGCTAAGAGGCAAGCCATATTTACAAAAATATTATTCGATTCCATAAACTAGTCATTTCTGAATGCATTACATATAGAGATGACCATATTTCAAATACCTATGTGACATGTTTCGTGTCCTTTTATATAGGTGCTGAAATGAAAACAAGTATTAAAACTGCATTTATTTCAATTTGTTGCACTTTTTTATGACATTGGTAAATCACAAAAATATGAAATAGTATCTAACAGCCTAAAAGAGGAGTTGACTAAAAAATAGTTCACTATTTTTTAACGTTACTAAGATTTATATATTACAAAATTACGATTATGTTAAAATTTTATTTACATTATTTTTTGCAAAACTCTTGTTAGATACCCAAATCAATCAGTAAATTTACTAAAATCAAAAGATATTGAAATGATATCAGGTTGTTGTTTTAAAAACACCAGGGGTGCCAGATTGTTTCCAGAGAAAATCGTGAGGCAAGTTTTGTCCAAAAATCATGAGATGTCATAAACATGGGAATTTTCAGCTAAATTTTTAGGTTTTTATTTATTTCCACAATATTTTTGAAATTTAAAATTGGACTATTTATTTCAATTTATTACTAGTTCGGAGAATATTCTAAAGTCATGACATTTTTGGCTGGAAGCATTGTTATTATATTTTGTAAAAATAATCCCTTCTAAGGTTTTTATTTAAAAACGTCTGAATGGAGATCTAAATGGCTGTCCACAGGATAGCCATAAATAAATTATTTAAAAACATGAAACGTCGAAATCGACATGACCAAGATGTCATTATACCGTCTTTTGTATCTCCCAGTGACAGAGATGTCGTTACATCTTTATTTATACATTGTATGTATAAAATCTTCCATCTGAATGGACCAAATAAAGTAATGACCTTTTTTATGTCACTGATAACATAATTTTATAGCTAGTACGATTAAATTCACAAAACTTGCCAAGATTTTATACGAAATCCTTAGATTTTACGATGAATCGTGAGATCTGGCACCCCCGAACGTAGCTTCGAGAGTTTGTGTCAAAAATTTCTACATTAGAAAAAAACCGTTTGGCTGGATTATAGTTTCTTTTAATTAAATCTGGCCTCATTATATAAATCAATAAATAATGAAATACGGGCTTATACAGTAAAACATTTATGGAATATTTTCTGATGCATAATAATGTTGTTACGAGAACGTAACGATCGTTAAATCTTACATTTAAAATAAAGCTCTTTACTTTTATATACAGAATGGATAAAACCAACATATTATATTAATATCTACATACATATTAACATTCATTACATTTTATGGACTATTATCACACAAAACAATTAACTGAGAAGGAAGAATTTACTTTTCAAGATTCAATCTTTCGATTCCCAAGTTCAAGATTGGACTGAAAAAAAATTGAGTTCCGATTATAGTCTTCAATGCCCATTTTTTTTTCGATTGAACAAATTAATAATCGATTACCGATGCTGATATGTAGAATTTTATATAATTTTATGTAATAAAATAGGTGCTTTGGATTTATTTAATTTGATATAATATAAATACTTGAATAGACTATTAACACCTGCTTTTTTCAAATTTCTAGAGTTAATTGACTCATAGCGATAATTGTTTCAATTCGACAAAACTAAATCCAATTTGCAAATTGACTAAAGAAGTATACCTTGATGAAGGACAAGTTTGATTTTAAATTTCTTGAATTTGAAGAGATATGTTTAATGACAATCTTATCATTTGAATATGTAAAAATGAAAATAAGCAGACAGTAAAACGGCATCTTTTTATTTGTTTTTTTCAAAATTAATAGATACAATTCAGCCTATGGCATGAAATACATTAAATTCACTTTGAGTGAGGAACGGAGTGACTTACTTAACACTGATGGTTCAAAATTCATTGAATACCTCTTGCCAATACAGAACATGCATATCATTAAAAACAAAATAGATAGTATGTATAAGTATATATAAACTTATGGGATTTATCTCACTATGCATTTTTAACTCTTTAGTAAATCGTAAAAGTGGTGCCTTTTGAGATCACCTATGATTAGGGTTATATCCCATACAATATTGTACTGAGCTTGGCTCTTATTGCTCATTTTAATATAGCGGGAAGTGATCTGAAGACTAACCAATTGGTATGAAGTTGCCGCGTTTACTCGATAACTTGTAAAAACATAAAGTGGATGATAAATCCATATCCGTGCGTACGATAGAGCTTGCGATTGGTGTTTACCGTCTCAATTATCGAATATATTGTTGTTTTTATTTGTTTATCGCCTTAATATTTTTTATTTACTTTAAATTTGTTTTTAACATTTACAACAATTACTAAACAAAATTTTAAGAAATTTTAATTTTTGATTGAAAACAATACAACTTTCTAAATGCACGGTGGTTAGTTTTGATATCAATTTAAAAAAATATTTTTACTTGAAAACTGAATAGTTTTCAAAGTTTCGTCAAAACAATAATTGTTTGTTCTTTTAGAATTCCTTTTCATATGCTGTGAAAATAGCATCGTAATCAATTTAAAATACTTGCACCTTAAAGGGTTAAAAATTAGAAATTGTATAAAATAACTTATGTATTGAAAACAAAAATAGTTCCAATCGTCTGTTCTTTTGTTATAAACCTTTACATGATTGCCCTGTTGATAAAAATCAATGATTGTAAAAACAAAACAGTGAACTGATTTCAAACTAGTCACCTTTCAATCGGACCAAATATATATTTTTAAATATGATAATTTAATTTGTCTTTTAATTGGAATAATAAAAATAGATAATCATTGATTCACAATCTGATTTACTTATATGGGAAATCTTTTTTTAAGGTTTATGACTTTTTTTTATTTGCGACAACTTCACATTGGGGGCGGCCATCTTGCATTGAAAGATTTGACAAATCAAGGCAATTTAGATGCCTTTTTATTTCTTTGACTGAAATTGTAGTTTAGTGCTGTTGGCATTCAATACAATTTATCTGATCTGAGAAATTCAATCAAACATTTTTGTTAATTCACATGGCATAATGTGAATATATTGCTGGCTACACATAATAATATTATACGTAACAGCATAATTTCAAAAGGAAAAAGGTTTACAATTGAATTAAAAAATAAGCAATGACTTAAGCCATATTATAAGAGATTCTACAGGGTTATTAAAAAGTATGTTCCAAAATATATATGATTGGATAGTAAATTTTTCTAAGAAAAAAAAATTGAGCATACAAATTTACTAACCTGTTTGATTACCAGCTATGTTCTAATAATTGATTAATCATTAATTAATTACATAAGTATATACACTGAAAATACTTTTCATTTCTAACTATAAACATTCATAATATAAATATTTAACATCAATTTTGATAAGTAATATTTACTGACATATTTTAAAGAAGATTAATATCCATTAAGAACATGGAATAAATATGTATAAGTAAAAAGTAATCATAGGAAAAATACTGATGTGTTTAAGCTGAATTTCAACTGTTACGACAAAATTATACATTAAGTAAGTACATTATTCAATAAATCATAGAAATAAGATTGACATATTAAGTAAAAAATGTTATATCCAACTACGAATAGTTAAATAGACATATTATTAGCGTGAAGAAAATAACATTTAAATTCGTGGGTAATTGCCTTTCCTGCCTTTATTCTCTAACGGGTCTTCATTATCATCGGACATGATGCTATGCAGAAATATGTCATTGTGTGTGATGAAAAAATATTTTAATTACACTGCAGCTATATTGTTTTATGAACAGATATATTGTTTTATTCGTAAATACAATCCAATGAATGGAATAAGTAGATAATTAGTTAAAATGTTTATGTACATTTTTGAAAATTTTTACAGCTGTTAGCTAAAGAAATATGCATGGATGTATGCTTTATCTTTTTTTTATTGTTAAGGGCAACACAATATTTGCTATATTTTAGATGAAGCTAGTATAGGAGAAACAGGTCTATTTATTATACGTCATTGGTTATATCTACTGTACAGTAGATCTCTACAGTAGATCGAATATTATTTATTGAATGTATCAAAATATGCATAGTAATATTGTGTAAAATCTTTGAATAAAAACATGACAATAATTAAAACCATAATCTGTGCTAAATCACATTTTACTACCTAAAACTTAAGATTAATTAATAATCATAAAATTATTAAAGACAATTAATATTTTTTAGCTGTAATGACAGTAGTTAAATATTTAAAATACATATAAATAACTAATTAACATGTTCCTACACATTTAATAATACCATTGTATGAAATTAGCCTATTTTAACATCCAGAAAAGGGAAGATCTAATCTTAATAAAAATAAACATGACTAGTATTGTAAGAAAGTAAGCGTTAGAATTAATTAAATCAAAAAATATATTTATAAATGACAATTTATTGGCATCTAACTTATAAATCGAGAAACGCCAAGAGAATAAAAATTATAAAGCAGTTAAAGCAATGAGAATGTTTGTTATGTTTGTAATAAATATCCAAAAATGTTTCAACTTCATACTTCATACATATTTAATAATGTGATGAAAATGCACAGTTTGGCTTTCAAAAAAACTTACCTAAGTACAATAAATTAAACAAATGACACATCGGAATTTTTGGCACTTAAAAATAACTGTTATAAGTATGTAAATAAGTTAACTTAATGAATAGTAACAGATAATATAATTTAATATTGATTTACACTGCAGTACTTAGTGAAATCTAAATACATAATAAAATGGGCTCTGCCGCCCTGAGAAAACGATACCTTTTCAAAATGTAAATTGATTGTCACAGACATCTGTAGGGTTTTTTGACAGTAAAACTAAGATAGGTAACCAAACATTTTGCCGTCCAAATCCTCAAGTTGAAAACAACTATGTCAAGGATTAGGTTAGATTAGCAATATACGAATACTTTTTTAAATAATTCATTTCCATGTGTGTTTCTTGAATAACTTTTTCATTACTAAAATGTTTTAAACTTAAAATTCTTAAACATAGTTCATGAAGTTAATTGTCATCATCAGATATCACGAACAGCAGAAAGGATGCAATTTAATGAACGTGCCACCTCAGGACGGCAGTATTATTTTGCAAAACAGATAATATAAAGAAATAAATTAATTTATAAAGCATTTACAAAAAAAAAAACTGGATCTATCTATGTTTCTATCTATTTAAGAAATTAATTTAGACACGCCAAAGAAGGAGGTGATTAGTGGAATCTTCCCGGCCAGCGATTTCCGACACTCCGGAACTTCTAAAGTCTTCGTATCCATCGCCTCCCGAGATAACGAGGAGTTGTTTAGAAGTGTTCTGTTCGGCAGCCACTTTCAGCTGGCTAGGAGAGTGAGTGGATCTTCTGAGAAGAGACTGCTTCTGACTCTTGCTGGGCGTGCTTTGCGCTGAGCTGGCTAACACAGAAGACTCTACGACCGTCAAGAATCTGACATGACCGGTGTGGCCTTGTGGAATACCTGAAAAATATAATATAGGCATATGTTTTTAGATTATGCGCTTTCAATCCATGACTTGTATTTAGGTAAAAGCCATTCTCTGCACATAAAATAATAATACACATCATGTATCTATTGATCTTATCAAATGTTATACTTGTAAATAAACAGTTTTAATTTTTTCCACATCCAAACGGAGTAAGAGGACATCACTAGATGCCTCCAGTAGACCCTATCTCTGGCCAGCACTCTTGTCTCATACTACATAAATCCTGCATTTCTTAGTTTTGCCGAATAAAGCCTCATTTTTTATGGTCTTTCAGGATGGCGGGAGCCTGAAGGCGTGAAGAAGAGGCAACATGGGTTAAGATTTTGCTTAGTCACCTCCAGTATGTGTCCAAGTCGGGTCCACTGCCGCACCCTCAAAACACTCGTAGGAGGCCGCTACGTGCGTTCTTGGTTTTCAGAGTTCTAATTAGGTTGTATTATAATAATCAAGTAAGGATTAATAAAAATCTCCACCAACAAGCCACAAATAGACGCTTGGTGGATTTAGTTTTTGAAACTATGCCACATGTGTTTTGATTTGTTTGTGAAATTGTAATTTTATGTTTAATAAAAAAAATATTGTAATTCATATACAATAATTATAAGGCTGTCACAAAACTGCAAATTTTATACAACAAGGTCCTATAAGAGATCACATACCACACAGCGAAGGGGCAGTGGGGGGTCGAGGCAGAGCTGAAGGTGCTGTAAGCAGTACTCCTGCACTAGTTCCGACCCACAAGAGGTCCCGACACGCCAGGAGAGAGGTGACACGCAGACAAGCAGCCTTGTGCTGACGTATTATATCATCACAACCTGGAAAATGGATTAATTTACAACTCATATATTAATTTTATTCATTTCAAATTAGTTAACAGTTGGCATATTAACTATGTCCAGAATACAGTTATGTGTGTGAAATAGAACCAAGACCCCAGGCGGATGACCGCTCTCAGGTAAAAGTCATGAATAAGAAAATCAAGTGAAGGTAAGTCGGCCTCTCGTCATATTCATTGTTTCTGGACTGGCAGCAATGTGAAACTGACCACCTCAAGCTCCATTTGCTGTACCAATTTTATTTAACACTTAATATACATTTACAATTTATATACATGTAATGGGGGGCATATTGCCTGAAGGCGATTTCTTCCTACCTAACCAAACCGTTCAGTTTGAGAAAATTACAAGTATATGGACATATTGAATCTTACAATTTTAGACAAAAATTAAAAACAAAGATTAAGAAAATAAAAATACATTCAAAAATTAACACTATACTATGAAGAGGGGAGAGGGGATGGAAAGGAAAGAAGAAGGATAAAGGAACAACTGAAATATTTAGATAGTGACATTTCAATCTTGATTTCCCTGTAAATAAAGAAGGGGTCTGAGGGTAGATTATTCCATAATCGAGCAGCTACTAATGTGAAAGAGGAGCCAAAAAATTTATAACTGTGAATGGGTATGAAACGGGTTCTCTCGTTGGAAGAGCTGTCTCAGATAAACAAGCGAAGTGAGATTATTCAAAATATTATAAAGAAGTGATAAACTGTGAATGTTTCTTCTATGCCTGATACTGAGCCAGTGTAGTTGCGTGCGGTATTCGGTTATGTGGTCAAATTTTAAAAAGATTAAAGATATAACGTATACAAACATTCCGCAATCAATGCAATCTGCAACTATTCTGCATTCTGCAAACCAAAGCAGTGCCCTATGAACCAAAAGATGCGGATAGGAGCGTAATGAAGTCATTGTTCAATTTCTGCGCATTTGCCTTATATAGCAACCTTAACCGAAAGCCTTTAGCTTTTCTAAAATTTTCCATGATCTTAAAAAAGTTTAATTAAAAAAATGTTCATTCTGTGCAAAGAAGATAATTACCGGCTAGCATTTTAGTGACCGCTGGAGCAATATTCAGTTCTGTGAGCATCTCCTTAGTGTTGGCGTGATAGCACTTTAGCGCTGCCGTGTTGTGAAGGGCAACCCACACGGCTAGCCCAGAGATCGCCATGTGACTTATGGGCTTCTGGGAGTCATTACTGACACAGAATGAATCTTCAACCTAAAACATATAAATATTATTTTTAAAGCAGTTTTAATCAATTGAAATACACAAAAAATTTCATGTAATTAGTGATTTAAATGACATTGCTATTAATGCAGTATAGTCTTGATAATTATTATATAATGGTATGATTGAACCGGGTTGTGGTACCGTGGTAGTATAGTGGACTCACATGCTAAAGTTCCGAGGTTTAAATCCCACTCTACCACAACTCGATTTCCATTTTTCCAGCACAAGTTATTTATGACATGGAATGGTCTAAAAATTTGAATATTTAAGTAAATAATAAGAATTCAAGTATTTCTTTTTATTTAAAAAAAAAATGAACACGTGGTAATTTTTTTTCATTGTAATAGAGAAGTTTCTGAAAATTATTATTATTATTAGTTATTGGCAAGCAACCTTGGCTGGTGCGCCTATATCTCATTTACTGCTTTTTGTCGGCGTTCTTTTTCCTTCAAAAAAACAAAAAATGTGTGAAAAAATCAATAAAAATGAACGTCACAAGTTTTTTATGAATCAATTACAGAGTTGTTATGTGTTGTGATAGATTTCCGGTTTCCGGGTAGCCATTTTGTTCAACGTTTAGTGCATTTTGACGCTACAGGGCTCTACTTTTAAATGTCAGCACAACTCACCAATGACAACTCGTGATATCACGCGTAGAGTAATTTCAAAATCACAAAACCTTAAAAAAAATTTGGCTTAGTTTGTTAAAATAAAAAATTAAACAAACTGATTTTTTTTTAAAAAACACTGAGCTTCCTCATTGAATTTGCAGATAAAATATGTTTATTTCCTAAATTATGTACCTGTATGGTGGTGGGATTTATAATCTTTACATTAGTATGCTGAGCACACCAAAGTTTCCCACCAGATAGGAGTAATTTAGTCACCGGACAAGATACAGTTCCCACTGAAATATTTGTGTTCTCAACCCAGCTGCCTAAAAAGGAAATATACCATTTTAGTGAAAAAATATTTAGTGCCACGAAACATTGTTTTTATTTTATTTTTGACAGTTGTTATTTAAGATTATAAAAAATAGTACATACATCCAGTTAGAGTTTTTCACAAATATAATGAGAGAACATGTTACACAGTAAAGGGAAAAAAAGAGCCCGTAAAAAGTTTAAGGGATGAGGAAACATTGATAGGGACGAGGTTGTCAATTTTTTTTAAAGTTCGAGATTAGCAATTAGCAAAAATTTACAAATCTGCTTTCCTTCCATACTTTTACATTTATTTGCTTTTTATATATCTCGATATTTTTATGTTTTTTCATTATATATTTTTGTATTATATAATTCAGTACTTACTCTTATTTGGCATATTATTTATTAGAGTATAGAGTGAATTTCTAAAAAACATATCTCAATTATCATTTCAATTATGTTTATATATATATATGAATATGTATTCTTTTTCTATTGATTTCAATGATACTATTATTTAGTTTTTTTTTATACTATTATATTATACTATAATTTCGTTGATTTTAATGATACCATTATTTTGTATATTTAATTATGTATGAATCTAAATTTGTATAATTTATATTTTAAAATTTATATATGATTATTTTTTTTGCATTGTATTCTTTTAAATTTTATTATTTATACCTTTTTTTTCTAGATTGTTATTCTATTGCATCACATGTCATTATAATTTAATCTAATTAATTTTACTATTTATTTTTATTGTTAATTATTATGGCTTGACATGGGCACAGCCTAAAAAGCTTTAATAAGTTCATTAATATTTAAACTAGTGTAATTTAGAATGAATAAATAAATAAATAGAGTGGAGGAGAGGGATTTCCATTCTATAGTTGAGCGATTCAAAATTTTGATACGATAATAACATGAACATAATTAAGGAACATAAACATACCGTGTTTCAAAAAGTCTGACTAATGTTTTTGAAGTCACAAAATTTTGTGTTAAAAATAACTAAATGGGGACAAAGTAAGTAAAATTTAGAGTAGCTATGATAAATGAATGAGTTTGGAACATATTTTTTTTTGGGCAATGGATGATAAAAAAAATTAACTTGTCGTGTTGACTTTACGGGACAGTTTATTGAAATAGAAGACTATCGATAAAATTGTTTGAAATTTTGAAGAGGGAAGACAGATCAGAAATGCTTCTACGTTTAGTAAGGGAAGTTAAACTATGAAGGGAAGAAGAGTCTTTGTACGAGGCAAAATAAGTATGCCAGAAGTTTAAGGAATCTATTCTGTATACTATCTAGTTGTGATATATAAATTGTATATTGAGGATTCCAAACAATAGAAGCAAACTCAAGATGGCTGCAAACGCATTATATACAATTTGGAGGGATCAGTGTTTTGAATTTGAGATAAACAAATAAATGATAAACATTAAATTTTGTCTGGCAGTGAAGTCTGTATTTCAAAGATATGCATTCCGACATATTTATTTTCTCACACTGTATTATTTTGAATACCAATTATTAGCTCAATATGAAACCAGACTCCCTTCAAAAAAACACAGTGTAATTTTTTTTGTGTAACAGTAAAACTATGACTTATTCATTTTCGGACTTTCCTAAACCTCTTCCATGTACTTATTGCTCAGTAGAAAGGTATGCAGAGAGCTATGGAAATCTCAGGTAATGAAAACAATGCTGTACCAGATATGCGTAAACAAGTAAGTTCATTGTCTGATAGTGAATAATCTTTTTTGGAATTTTTTCAAAGCATATAGAAAAAATATATATAATTAAGATACAATAAACAATAATTAAATTTTATTTATAGATAACCCGATTTGATATTTATAAAAGAAAACTTCTGTACCACCATTATAATTTATTTTTGCATACTTTTTAAACACATCATTTATTTCTATTATAAATTTCAACAAATTTTATTGTTTTTAATATTACGTAAACTAGGATATAGGCTGCTTTTGGAAAGCTGAAACGCGTTATCAGAAATAAGGAAATCCTAAACAATTTGAAGGTCGAAGTCTATAACTTTTGTGTTTTACCGGTCGGTTGTACGGTCTTGAAACCACGTCACTCACTACCAGGAGTGTTCACAAAATTAAGTGCACTCGGCGGTCTATTGAAAGACAAAAGTTGGGCGTCTCCTTAACAGACCGAACAAGGAATGAGGAAATAAGACACGCACAAAGGTGACTGATATGCCAGAAAGAGTGGGAAGACAAAATGGCAGTGAGCAGGCAAGACAGGAAGTTTGTGGCAAAACAGGAAGTTAACAATGGCAGTGAATAGCGGTGAACCCCCAGAATACTAAATTGGAAACCCTATAAAAATAAAAGAAAAGTAGGGAGACCACAGAGAAGATGGACTGATGGCATCGTCAAACTTGTGGGACATGGATGGAAACAGAGTACCCAGGACAGAAAACAATGTACAATATTATTAATTTTAAAAAAAACATTAAGCTTTTCATCCAAGTTTGTTCTTTTCTGAATCAGTCATTTGCCAAAAAAAAAGGATGTGACTTAAACTGTAACTAAAATAGCTGAAAATTATATTTAAATAGCTTAAAATTTTGTAACACTCTTATTTTAATTACGTATGTACGTAAAATGACATGTTTTTAATAACTTAATTATTAGACCGTAAATTGTAAAAGACCCCAGTTTTTCAAACATCAATAACGATTAAGAGATGTAAAAAGGATTAAAGTTGAATTAAAATATGTAAAATATATTACCATTCTCCCGTACATAAACCATTATTTCTCCATTGGCCAGCGACACAAACACTTTATTGTCAATGTATCTAAAAAGAAAGGTATGTTAATAGAAATAAAAAATGATAACTTAAGATAATATATTGGTACTAGAATGTATTTAGAAAGAAAATATTTAACAAAAAATATGTATAAAATATATCACTTACACAATGCAGTATACTCCGGAACCATGTTGTATCTTTACTTTATTTTTCTTAATTCGGATGTTATCCGAGCAATTATACACGTGGATACAGCCATCTTCTGTTCCAAGCCACATCGTTGGTTGGTTACAGCAATTATTTTCATCGATCGATTGCTTTGGAGACGAAGTGCCTACAATTATAATTTGAATATGCAGTTTAATTCAGATATGCTGTAATAAATGCAATAATACCTCATTAAATATATTGAGAAATCAATATAATATATAAACGATTAATGTTAGAACAGACAACATAGAGATCATTCTTTAATCTGTTATACATCAAAAACATTGAAACAAAAATAATTGTTCTACATAAGTCAAATTTCTGTGTAATTTCATCCATTCAATTCAGTTTGCTGAAGCTGATTGCGAAAATCAAAGAGCAACTTACAGGGGTCAAAAATCAAGCACCAAATAAAATAATAATTTGAAGATGTAATAACTTATATTTATGTATAAGTTACTTTTTAAAAATATTTGGGACGCTTCCCCTTGTTTATTTGAATAATGCACTTTCAACCTCTAATGGGCATCTTCAGACTGGTAAATATTATACAGAGGATAATTTATATAAAACTAAATATTATCTTATGTGTAGGTACATTTAAAAAATAAGTTGAAAGAGATAGAAGAGTTTTTAAATTTACTCACACTTAAGATAATATTTAGTTGTATATCAATTATCCTTACACTGTATAATATTTACCAGTCTGAAGAGGGTGAAAGCGCTAATTGGTTGAATAAACTAGTGGAAGTGTACCAAGTATTTTTAATATGGGTCGCAGTGACGTCAGGAGTTTGCATAGCACTGACCCCCACCACTAAAAATAAGTATTTTTAATTAGTAACTTATGTATGAATATAAGTTATTACATCTTTTAATGAAATTCCATCAAAAATTGTCAATAAATAACTTAAATTTAAAAATTTAATATTTTGTAAATTTGGGAAGAAATTATCCTTTTCTTTACAATTTTTATTTCCTTTAAACTTATTTAGGTATAAATATATTTAACTCAAAGTAAAAATGTCAATGTTCGATTCAAAGACTCTGACTCCTAAAACATAAGTGATGTTTTTTATTATATCCATCATTTTTAGGCCAATGGTATTATTTGCAATGTAAAATTTACCCGGCTTTGTTTGACATGTTATTTAAAACGCCATATCTACGTTAATTGTACTATTTCAGCTCGAACATTACCCGGCTTTGACCGGTGATCGTGATCTTCTCCCCAATTGTAGCGATGGAAAATAACAAAATTTACATTGAATAGTGATTCTATTATGAAATTACATAGCAAGAAATAAAAATTGAAGACAAGTATTGGCGGCCTCCACGGTGAGAACACAAAAATTCAATCAATTTTTTTCCAAGCTTGGGTGTTCTGTGCTTGTAATTCACCACTGTTCTTAGGCCTCCTGGCCTGTTGGGGTGCAAAAAAAAAAAGATGAAAATATAAATAAGTATAATAAAGAGACAATATTTTTTTACAGCAAATGTAAAAATTCTAGGGGCCTTACTCATAAACTTGGTATAAAGTTATGCCTAGGCATAGTGGCAGAATAAGAATGGGAATACCATCTTTGTTACAGTGATAGACTGAGGATGGTATTCTCATCCTTATTCTACCACTATGCCTAGGTGTAACTTTTTACCAGGTTTATAAGTAAGGCCCTAGATATTATATATAGCCCTGATGGCTAAGATGCTAGGTTTTCATTAGATGGTAAATCACAATAATTAAAAATGTTTTTTTCTCAAGCTTCAGTGTTTTGTGCAATAATTCACTTCTGTAATTCACTACTAAGTTTGTTGTGGTGCAAAAAAATACTACAAACATTTAAAATTCATAAGAGAAGACACAATTTTTAAAAAACCAATAGAAATAATAAAGAAAAACTACAATTGTTCACAAATACTAAATTAAGCAAGTAACAAAACTATATTCAATAGTTACAGAACCTAAGTTTCATACACTTTACTACTACTACTACGCGAGGGTGGACCGCCACAAACGTCTATCCTGACATACATTCCTAGCTTTTTCCACATTCATACATATCATGCATGGCCTTCGGTTATGCCAGCTTTTGACACAGCCAGAATAAAGATTTTGGTTTATCTGATCATGCCACGTCATTCTTGGTCATCTTCGCCCTACACTACCATTAATTCTCGCCACATAAATATATATATTTTACCATTCTTTCATCATCCATTAGTTCTGTGACCAAACCATCTTAAAGACCCTTTCTTAATCTCATCAATAATGCCTGTCTCAGATGTGCGCGCTCGCCTGATTTCATCATTTGCAACCTTGTCGTGCATTGATTTCCCACACATTCGTCTAAGTGATCGCATTTCATTACTAATTTGAATTTTACTATGTTCCTACTTCTAATTATTGAAAGTTGTGATGTTAATTAGGGAGTAAATAGGGTAAACATAAAAAACAATAACAACATCCATTTGTACATTATCGAAACAAAGTGACATGAAACAAGGTCTAATTTTGTTAATGTGCCATTACAAACTTGTAGCAGATGAACATTTAGACTTCTAGAATTACTTATGACAGCATGCAAGAGCTAACATAACTAAAATAAATGCAGATTGTAAAGGTTAACTGCGATTTGAAAGTCACGGCACATTAATAAATTGAGCCTGAAAACGCACCAGAAGCAATACCCATTGCTGTTTTATCAACGTTTGGATTTGAACTGGACTTCATAACTGGGTTGATTGGTATATTTTGTCCACTATTGGTTCCACAGACCACTTTACCTTGGCTGTTTTGTACCACACAGGAATTGTTTTGTGTCTGGGAGTTAGCATTGCCCTGGGCTTGGGGAACATTATTGGTATTTGCAATCTGTTGGTTTTCTGTTCCAGTTTCCCCAGCTGAAGAGCCTTCATCTTCATCATCACTGGACGACGAGCTGGAATTAAGATGACTAATTTTACCGTTGACATCTCATACCAATAAAACAATGGGAGCGTAAGAAAAACATACAGCTATGATTTAAAATAAGATGTTTTATTAGTATCAATAAAATAAGCATTGGGACTGATTTCAAAAAGATTTTGTATCATAATAATATGAAGTTATTCTACGACCTACATAATTTTGATTTTGCAAGTAATCTTCATAAACTATCAGGTAAATGAGAAAGATTGTTAGTTAGTACTTAAATGTATAGCAAATGAACTACATATATGTACGTATCAGTAAGTATATGGCAAGTATTTACCTTTCTAGCCTTATATTTTGACTATCTTCATCCGCATCTTGAATAGATATACTAATACCAGTCTTACTGTTGGAAAAGTTTTGACGGTTTAATCTGAAATGGTAAATTTCATTAGTATGTACTACAGATTAACATAAAAAAGGAGAAGAAATATACCAACGCCTAAACCCAATCAAATCGAGATTGCAACTGGACGCTGGATTGCAATGACTGCAAAAAATTTTAACTTTTAATTTAAACCTTTAACTTAATTTTAATTTAAACTTTTCATTTTAATTTTAACTTTTAATTTTAATCATTTCATTTCAACTCTTAATTTATACTTACCTACATCTACTACCTGCATCGAATAATTTATTGTTCGTTGTGATTTTTTTTACAATTAAATTGAAATGTTCATGGAAGCAGAGAGAGGGGGAGGAAAGTAGAGTAGCTTTACAATGTCTTCTCCTTTTTATGAACTTTTTATGTAATATTTTTATTTTAACTTTTTTAGAATTAAATTATTTTTCCCCTCTCCTTCTGCATTCATTAGTGTGAAATCTGTAATTGGTCTTACTTTTTAAAATTGTTCTTTTGTACCTTGTTTTATATAAGGACTGTATGATTTCATTAATAAATAAATAAATAAATAAAACCTCATCAATTGTTAACACTGCTTAAGCAGTACAAATTTTACTGTTTATACTGTCATAGCGGAAAATTTAAAGACTAGCCACTCGGATGTTTTCATGAACGCTCTAAGTTAACTTAAGCAATCTGATAAACTCTTTAGCTATGGTTTCCTAAGAAAGTGGTGTCATGGTGGGCGTAACAAGACGACCATCTTAACAATGACCAGAATTGTAAGAGAGTGGTGCTATTATCTAGTGCCAGTGATCACCTAATTTGATCAACTTATTTTTATAAAACTGAAACATACTGCGGCGAAAAATGGTCAATCTGGACACTCAAATAAATTTCAGGTATGTTTTGAGGATAAGGAGCCATCAGAAGTCAAGTGAGAGTAAGATGTTTAAAAACCATGCTATATAGTGTGCATTTCAACGTTTAGTGCGAATTTCAAGGTTTTTGTGATTTTTATACAAAATCAACAAAAATTTAGTCATGTTTGATGGTCCAAATAACATTTGCACTCATTTTTAGACACAAAATTTTTCACCGCTACACGAGAAAAAACGCTCCCATACTGTTCATATCAGTAGGACAGCTGTCCTGCAAATGACGGCACCGCTGTTGACATTCGGCTCACAATCAACGCTCTTTAGGAAACCTGCGCTATCTGGATTGTAGAGACAATAGTTTAATCATGTCATCCACCGCTACACAATGGCACCGCTCTCTCTTCAAAAAACCATAGCTTTATTGTTTATTTTTTTGCAATTAAGAAATTCATAGCCATATTACATTTTTCTTTACATAATAAAAAAGTTCTAAATCCAGAACAAGCAGTTAAGGTCATTATTTAATACTTAGTTTTGTTGAAAGATAGCCAAATATAATTTGGTTTTTTTAGGCATATTAAGTTATATATTGTATCACTGGATTTTTCCGCATTTTGTGTAAAAACACTGACTGACATGGACACTATAATTAGGATTGTAATATAAAACCCTGATTTTTCAGAGCCCATCAAAGCTCTTCTTCAAAATTGATAAAAAATGACAAATCAAGTTTTGCCATCTTTCAACAGAGTTTTGACAATAGAAGAAGGTCAAGTTAAACTTTTTAGTTACATATCATCGATACTTTTCATTCATAGGTTAGGAATGGTATCTGTATGCAAATAATCCTACGTATTCAAGTTTCACTTTTGATTTTAAGATTTACAATAAATACCACAAAATAAATTAATATTCACGAACCCTGTCAAAGTTTGTTCTGTAGATGGGAGGGCACAAGGTGCCTTGACCGGAGGAGTGGGCGGTATACAAGCCACACAAAGGATGCGAGCATTACACACGCCATTACAGGACGTGACTTGCGGCTCAGGTAACAGTGTTAACACACACACCTGCCCCACATATCCATCACTGTTGCACACCTGGAAACGATTGATCACTTATCAGAACATATAAATTATTGATTTATTAATTAGGTTAAATTAAAGGCCATTATGCCAAACACAAAAGCATTCCAAAAATTGTGAGTTTTCAACTGACATACAGATAAAAGAAAAGAACCACTCATTTTGCAGTCAAGAAGTTCATGTAAGTTGGGCACATACTGTAAAGTTGAGATAAGAAAATTCAAAATAAAAATTAGAGAGAATGTTGAGTGGAAGGATGACGCCTTGAATATAAATATTGTGTGGACCAGCACATTTTGTATATTTAATAAATTTAAGGAAAGATATAAATAAAATGGAAAAACATTTTCAATAACATTTTTTGAGATTTCAATTTTATAAATTTAATGCTCATATTTACAACCTCCAAAGTAGGGTCTAGAATTCAGAATGTTCTTGTACTATGTAGCTGTAAGACTAGAAGCATATTCTAACTCATATCTGTAAATTAAATTCACCATGAAAATAATTTATGCTTAAATCATTTAAAATAAAATAAAATGAAACTAGAATCAAGTAAAATAGTAGCAGTCTCTAACTGCAAGACTCTTGGTAGGTATGTTAAAAGTACAGTTTCCTTGGGGTGAATTTGACGAAAACGGCACTATTCAAATCCCCCATCATAACAACAACAAATAACATTAATTATCTGGGGTTAGCTAGATAACTGACTCACCCAAACATCTCTGGTAGAATTAGGACCACAAGCTAAAGTCGGAGCTGCACAGGTGAACTGAAGTCCAGCTCTTGTCTTCCTTATAGGTACGGGAGTCACAAACTCTGGGGCAGGTCTTTTGTCATCAGAGAGGGCTAAAAAATTATATTTTAATATTTTGGTTATATTTTTAATATTTTGCTAAGCCAGTTCGGTCATAAAAACATTTCTGTGAGAAAGATATCATATACATATTTCCTTAGTTCATATTTTGTGAAACTTTTCATCATAGCAACAATATTGGCTATCATTGAATTATTTATGTTTTACTTTAAAAATTGCGAAAAATGCAACTAAAAATTATTTAATCATTAAATGAATTTGATTGTTCTGTTTTAAATAGCTACAGTGCAATTAAAGCATTTTTTCATCACACTCCGTGATATTGTTCTGTGTAGCGTCACGTCTTATAATGATGAAGGTCTGTTAGACGTCAATGTTAGACATAAGACATCTATAAAAAAATTCAAAACTCACCAATTTTTTGTTTAGCTTCATTGAATACCTCTTCCCAACTAGTTCGTTTTTCTGGTTTTGAGAAGACTAAAGAGAGGTTCTCTATTCCGCTTCTAAAACCATAAACAGATATATAGTTAGCATGGTGAGGTTGAAATATTTATAAAATAAAAGTTATGGTGGTCCCCACGGTGTAACGGTTAAGGCATTTGACACGATAATTCAAATCCGGGTGAGATACACAAAATTTAAAATGAGTTTTTCTCAACCTTGGGTGCTTTGTCCTGTAGTTCATCATTGTATATTAGGTCCAAATAAAATTTATGTCAAACAGTCAGTTGATTCTATGATTGATCTTGTATGGTGCAAAAAGCGCATTGGCAAAATTGATAAACAATATTTTAAGTGATTACAAAAAAAAAAAAACAATTGCGTTTTCTCGGTTCGAATTGTAATATTCATTACAACAGAAATATTTTAAAAGGGTCTGTGAAAAAAAAAATTATTAATACATATTCTTGTATAAAAGTGTTTAAATTTAAACTGTCAAGGGAATTTTTATTTTTAAAAACAATTTTAAACTAGCTAGACTTGTGACATTAAAATTTAGCTAATTATTTAAAGGGTTTCTGAAAATAACAATCCATTTAGACATTGTCCTCCAAAATAAACGATTTTCTAGGTATTTAAAAAAATTTGCCTTATCTAGAATCTCTTATTCCAATCTCAAAAAACTAACACTTTCTGTGATTTAACATTGTATTTATTTGAAAACAAAGGTTTCAATGTACTCAAAATATTAGAAATGAATGATGTTTTTTTTTCCTTATTTACACATATTTGGTCTTCCTAGTACATTGAAGACTCAATTCTATAAATAAAATACTTGAATTGGATCTGCAAGTAATCAGCTGAACGGATATACGAGTAAACTGCCTTATAAGCATATTTTTAGTCTTTAAATAATAAAGTATCAAAGATTTTAAATCTGCACTTACGAAGTGTTTAGTGACAACTCCATACATCCTAGCTGCGAGTCGCTTCCCTGTCGCTCGGATAATTGTCTGCCGAGACCTCCCATCATATCCCTGATCAGTTCTTCAAGTTGGGCTCTCCCCGGTCCATGTAGAGCAGCAGCCATATCGGCAATCTGACGCAGAGTTGACATGTCTTCCGTGAGTGTTTCCATCTCGTGCATTATACGGCGTAGATTCTCATCTTTGGCTGGAAAGACAAATGCTTGGATTTTTTTTCTTTGGGATCATGTTTGTGTTTTTGTGAGGTTAACGGGGTATTTTCACAGATTGGAAATAATGTTGAAAACATAATAAATATTTAGAGTGGGTTTTAAAAACATATGAGGTGTCTTCACAATAATAGAGAAATTGTTATTGTGAAGACACCTCATAATATGCTGTTTAACACGAATATCAAAATTTCTTGATGTTCTTCCAACGTAAACTGAAGGACAAGAATCGCATTTAAATTGACTCTTATAAAAATACAGCAGTTAAAATCTTACATACAAATAATAAAGGGTTAAAAGTAAAGTCTCACTCAAGGGATTTAATTCATCATTTAAACCAATCCCATCAGGTGTCCCTCAAGGTTCGCATCTTGGACCCTTATTTTTTATTATTTATATCAATGATATAAGTTTATGCATTCAAAACTCAAATTTTTTGCTATACGCTGATGACAATAAAGTGTTTAAAATTGTGTCTTCAATAAATGATTGCGAAGTTCTTCAAGCTGACTTAGATAGAATCTGTTGCTATTGCAAGGACAATCAGTTATTATTGAATTCTGATAAATGTCTTGTCATGTCATTTACTCGAAAGAAAAAAAGTATACTATTTGACTACAAACTATCTGGGAAAATTGTCAATCGTTCAATGAAAGCAAGAGATTTGGGTGTACTGATGGATGATAAGCTTTTATTTAGAGATCACATAAATACAATAGTAGATAAGGCGTACAGACTTCTAGGGTTTATCTTACGAATCTCCAAGCCATTCTCATCACCAAATACATTAAAACTTCTTTACTATACTTATGTGCGAAGTCAACTCGAATTCGCTTCATTAGTATGGTCCCCTCAATATAATGTATATATTAATCAAATTGAAAACATTCAAAAGAAATTTATAAGGAGCCTGGAATATCGTTTTGGTAACATTGAAAATGATTACGGCGCATCTTTGATCAATTTTAATATAGAATCACTACAAAAAAGGCGCCTTAGATATGATTTAATTTTTCTTTTCAAAATTCTCAATAACATAGTTGATTCGCCGTATCTTTTACAAAATATTGGTTTCCGTTGTCCTCTTCGCTATACTAGATTAAATTCGCTTTTTTATGTACCAACTTGTAAAAACAATTATACCTCGAATTCATTCATTAGACGTACCTGTAGAAATTATAACGGACTCAGTATTGATGTAGACATTTTTAACTGCACGTTGCATTTGTACAGAAAATTTCTTCATGGGGTCGATTATTTGGGATAGTTGCTGAATGTACATCTTGAGTGGTTTATGCTATGTATATGTGCCGCATGTAATGTATATGTTTGTGTATGTTTTATATGTGCGTTCATGTGTGTGCGTGGATGGCTCGGAGTGTACATTCGGTATTTTTATTTATTTTAATTTATTACCTCCATGGAAAACACAAATGTCAACAATTATCCTTTTTTCACTTAAAATTCTTATTTATTTTTTATTTTTTGTCACATTTAATGTTTATATCTTTTTAATTTATGAAAACTTAATTGGTCTTTTTATGTTAAAAAATTGTTGTTTTTAATACTGATTTTGTATGACTGTATGTTTTCTAAATAAAATAAAAAAAATAAAAAAAAATAAAAATAAAATAAATAACATGGAAATTTTTCACATTAGGAAAGCTTTAAAAAATAATGTTCCTATGATCAATAATCAAACAAAATTACAATATAGTCCTTTATACGATGTTCCACTGTAATGGTCACCCTATTAAACCTATTAAGCTTACCGCCTCCCTCCATCCCCTTAATTTTTTCATTAATTCTCAAACAAAAGAATATTTTCATTATTTAATTAGTGCATGTGCTTTTTAAAATGCATGTCGTGTTGGTTTTATATTTTTGTGCAACAACTATGGTGATGGTGTATAGTGGGTTTAGCATGTTGGTTTGCATGTTGGTTTAATTGGTGTCCTGAAGAAGAGACGGGTACGTCTCGAGACCGGTAGACATAGAAAAGCCGGTAAGTGGTTATGTACAAATATTTAATAACATTCATTAAAAATTTTGACCACAAAGTTAATGCTTTAAATATGAATAATATATTATTAATTAATGCATAAAAAACAAGTTTCTGGCTCGCAGTTGGTGTCTCGTCATTTTGACGTCACACATCATGTCCACCAAGTGCACTTATAAATAATTTATTGCATACAAGTATAGCGA